>NW_027506887.1:1075000-1128979 GCF_052324685.1 Brachyhypopomus gauderio
CAACCATATTACATAAGTCTGGGACTTTACCATCTGCATAAGGATGTGATATTCTCCAGACAGTTTTCAATTTACAGACAGCTGTGGTCAAACCCCTTACAAACCATGAGAGTACCAAGCTACTCTTTTCTAAGTACAGGCCAAATTCATACAAATCTTTATTTCTCCAGTCTTCTGCAAGGCCCTGGATAAGAGCAGTCAGACTGAGGTGTTGTCCGACACCAGCGGAGGCTTAAACGAGCATCATCCTTGAGGCCTAGGCACAGACTCGGCAATCGGATGAGCGTACCAGGACGCCGTCATCGTCTGCCTCCCTCTGGCCTGGCAACTCCCTCCCCACCAGCACAAATCCGTTCCCAGCTCCTAAAGTATTCGACGACGGCGCGACGCTGCGCATGAGGGAGCGTCTGGAGGCCAGGAGAAGATTATTCTCACACTTTCAACTATTAGAGGTTTAGAGGCACCCAAATGTCTGAAGACTTTTAAAGAACACCTTCCCAGCTGCAACTCCAGCCCCGTGCGTCCCCCTCCAACACCGCTCCTCTTCCCTCCAATCAATGTGTCTCCTCCTTAATTGCACCCCATGCTCACCCAGTAGCCTCCAAGGCGCAAATGTATTGGCTCAGACAACATCTGGTCACAAATATCCCCGAGACTGCACCCCCCATGTGAAGACATGAGGGATTGATTATCTGCACTCGCACAAACCCCAAACAACACCCCCCCCCCCCCCAATCCCTCAGCTATTTCTCAGCTACATATCGAAACATAAATAAAACAACTCCAGATAAAAACACGATTAGTCCCTTTCTTCCCTCATTCCATTTCGGTGTTATTAATTAATGAGGGACGATCCGAGCGCTCCCTCCGAAAGAAACAGGCATGTCTGGCCAGCTTGGACGTGTAATCCAGGGATATATATTTCAAGAGTTCCGAGGTGAACTCTGAGGCGGTATGACCAGCGATCCATCGCAGGGATTCCTTTCTTGTTTTGAGAGGGGTTTTTTTACATCTAAGTTTTAAAGTGCTCCATTAAAGTTTCATGCAGCGCTGTCCTCTTGTCTTTGTGTGATAGCTTTGAAGTTCGCCGGGACAACCTCCACCTGTCTCATATGTGCTTCTCATTGTTTCCTAAAGCTTCACTTTAACGGAGGCTTTCATGTCATATTGTCTTGCTACCACAAGCCTTCAAAGCAATGCAGCTATCAGTAAAACTGTGGATATTAAAGCATATAAGTACATTAACGACCTGTGGATTTATGTTGACCACTGTAAGCTCTATATATATCTTTTCTCCATTTCTCTCTCATCCTCCCTTTTTAATCTTTACAAAACTGCTCTGCTGCAAATTAAATTTCAGCGTTTCATCCTTCTTGGCAACTCTGCTAAAACTGAAGCAGCGTCAGTCCCGTAAACTTCCTCCTGCAGCACGTTCGCAGTAAAACCTGTGGCCGATTAGGGCTGAGGGAGGCGGGGCTAAGACAGTAGTCACGGCAACGGCGGCTGCCGCGGCAGCGGCCCTGCATCTCACTTGGAATGGGCGCTGATACCCAGGCTGTTCATTAAAAGGCGTCGTTCCGGTGAAGTGCCTCTCCCCCGTGCCATAAAGCACATTTATAGTGCCTTACTGCCCGGCCTCTTTGCCTTGTAGTGACAAAGTGCGTCTCGCCCAGAACGGGCATAACTCTTCGTTCCAGACAGCTCTCGTGTGGGTGCCAGGCTGATGGGGGAAAAGGGGGGTGTGTAGTTGGTCCTTCATAATCTTCCTCATGCACAGATCCTGCTGGGTCCTGCTTCTGGGTGGAGGATCAAGAGAGTGGAGGAAGGAGAGTGGAGGTGGTGGCCAGACAGGATTGAATGTCCAGATCGCTGTGCCGGTCTTGGCCCTGCTGGTGCCTGAACTAACGGTCTCTGTAGGCAGCAGGCGCCTCTCAGGTGCTCAGACAGTCAGGGGTGGGTGGAGACGTGTGTTACTCCGCCTGTCTCCACAGTGAGACATTTTGTCACTGTCTCTTTGCACTTTACTTCTCCTGACATGGTCTCCACATCCATCTCTTACCCTCTCCCTCCCTCTCTCTTTCTTTCTCTCTCTCTCTCTCTCTCTCTCTCTCTCACCCACCGTCTCACTTTCTCTCCGTGTCTCGTCCGCCGTCTGAATCTCCAGCCTCCGTCTCGTCTCAAGTCTCTCTCTCCCCTGCCCTCTTCATCACATCAACCAGATTAATGCATGTTCTACACTCCACACTCACATTGCGTAATAAAAGCCTGCATTAAGCCGTCAGAGCTCCTGCGGAGAGGTGTGGCGTGGAGTCCCCCGAGGCTCCTCCCATCCTCCCGCTCACATCCCTGCCACCTCGCTCAGGGTTTGCTCGCGTTTTGGAAAGGCACAGGTGTTCCTTTCAGATTACCCTGTGCACTAGTGCACACAGGGACGCGGGCGTAATCGCGTTAGCCGAATAGAGGCGTCTCTCTCTCTCTCTCTCTCTCTCTCTCTCTGTCTCTCAGTCTCTCCCTCTATCTCATATGAAATTACACCCACGGAGGATCCCCAGTTTCACTCTCTCGCAGTCCCCCTGACGGGAAGCTGTCCCCACCCTAATTGATCTGGTTTCAGACCAGGACAAATGAGTGGCTGGCGTGGAATTCCCATCATCACCGTAGCGACGTGTACGGCCTAAACACGTTCCAGCCTCGCCCGCCGCCTTGCCCAGCCAAAACCAGACTCGCCACCAACACATTTGGGCGTGAGGAGCATCTGCCACTGATGACACAGTCATTTAGTGATCCTACAGAGGCTGTGTGTGTGTGTGTGTGTGTGTGTGTGTGTGTGTGTGTGTGCCTGTCTGCTCACACTAATGACTAGTGTCAACACTCACAGAACTACATTACCACTGAAATCTACTTATCTGCGTCCACATAATAAAGGAGAGTTGTTTCAAATGTATATAGACAGACCTTCTTTAATCTGTACACACGTCTATGTCTGCTCCTACATCTCATCTTTAAACGAGTCTCACGTCATCTGTCTGGAACAGGAGACCCTCCTCGGCCAGGGTGATATCGCCAGAGCTATTAGGGCCCGTCTGCAAAAGGCAATCACTCTGAAAAATGAGAATGGCTTAATTGTATCACAGCCTTCTTAGCCAGACCTGAGCACAATTAAAGCTGACATCGTCATCTCTCTCACTCTCCCTCTCCACTGTGGAGACGCAGCATCGACGAGAGCCGCAAGGTAACATTTTCTGTTTTCAAAATTACACGATACGCTCATAAATAATAGGTGTCTCATTATAGGGTCCCATAATATCGAGTTACACACCTAAATGAAGAAAGTGTACAGTTCAGTCATCTCCTTCAAACTGTTTTCTTTAAGACTCCCCTGAGCTCAGCCTGAAGGGAGTCTTCCTCCATACAGCCCAGTGTTTGCTCTCCGCTAACACACCGGCATCAACTACGTAATTACTACGAGATCCCCCCCTCCAGCATTTACAAGATAGTCACAGCAGGCACTGGTACAGCTTAATTGCTTGAATGTGTGTGTGTGTGTGTGTGTGTGTGTGTGTGTGTGTGTGTGTGTGCTTATATGCATGTGTGTGCATATATGTGTGTGTGTGTGTGTAGTTTGTCTCTGGAGGGATTTGTCCACCCATATCTTCCAGACGGGAGGCTCAGTGCTAACAGCTAGGCTAACCCCAATGCCACAGGCTCCGGAGTGAAGGGATAGCCTGTAGGTTGTCACTGTCCTCTGTGAAAACTGAAAACACTTCCTCCTTTCAGCTCAGAGCCCTCCAGAGGGATTTACACACCTGTTTACACACACACACACACACACACACACACACACACGCACGCACACTCACACAACCAGCCAGTAAAGAACAATAGCCTCCTCCTTGGGCCTGTGTGAAGGACAGCAGGTAATGTGTTGATACCACGTTACACCACAGATTCCCAGCAATGTTATTCTTCCTTTGCAATGAGAGAAAAAGGAGACAGAGAGAGCAAGAGAGAGAGAGATAGAGAGAAAGACCATGAAAGAGAGATAGACAGACAGAGAGGAGGGAAGAATTCTCCTTGCTCCGGCAATAAATGAAATGAAGGAATGGATCATAGTTCTGAATCAGAACAACAGACAGATGTTGTATTTGCCCCATAGCGTGATGTCATGCTGTGTATTAACAGATTACGCTAAATTAAAGTATGAGCACAAGAGCATTGTCAAAGTTCTCCTAGATGTTACGGAACAGCTCCGGACCCTTCCCTGTGGGCGTGCCGTTACGTTGTCTGCGTGTCGTTTTGTCCATGTTTGTACTTCCGTGGGTGTGGGTTGTCTGTGAGCGTGTTCGTTAGTTTCACCTGTGCCTTGTCTCGAGGTCACGTGGGTCTGTGTAATTCACCCATTTAATGTGCGTTCGCGCAATGTCGTGTGCTCGTCTTTGTCTAAAGCTACGTGTCTGTATGAGTGTGTGTATGCTACTCTTGCTATGCACGGAGCTTACACTTAATAAATGTTATATGTTCACCGTAAACGTCTTGGTGCCTGCCTCCTACGCCCGGACGTTACACTAGATGTATATTCAAAGGAAGAGTGCTAATTATAGTTACCTTGACCCGCTCTGGGTTCGCACACTTCACTGTTCTTTGCCTTTGAATTTTTGACATGCTTTGATTCATGTCCATCTAGTGTGTAGGGTTAGAACTGTAACATTCAAAGAATATGAGAGAGAGAGAGAGAAAGATAGATAGATAGAGAGAGAGAGAGAGAGAGAGAGAGAGAGAAAGATAGATAGAGAGAGAGAGAGAGAGAGAGAGAGAGAGAGAGAGAGAGAGAGAGAGAGAGAGAGAGATATGAGAAAGGCCAGTTGGCAATGGCTCCATAGCCTGATGGAGACTCTGTCTCAGTGGGACTGAGACACTAGAACAGCTGTCATAAAACTCAAGAGATCTGCTTCATATCATCTCTGCTGTTTTAGTCAAACAGAACACTTAAATAAACTCTTACTAAATAAACAGTAAATAAACCCTGTGGCATACTGAAAAAGAAACAAACAAACGTGAAACAAAACAACAATGTGGCTCTAGTTCCACGCACCGCATCTCCAGTACAGACACAGAGCCACGCATCAAGGGAATCAGAGGAACACTCGAGGGGTGCGTCTCAAGGCCAAGTCAATCACATTCTCCCAGCCAATTAAATGATCAGTGGAGTGGCATAGGGGCGGGAGGTTGTGCCCTCTTTTGTTATGTGGGCCGTAGTCAGAAACAAGATATTCTTTTTGCGTAACCAGCGATGTCCACACACACTGGGAGTGAAGTTATGGTGTAACGGCAGAGAGGCAGCATGACTTATGCGGGACAGACCAGGCCTGCAGCAGGAGTCCTGCACCTGTTGGAGCCGTCGTTATCATTATTAATGGCATAATGATTCCATTTTAATTCAGTAACGTCTACGGGGAGAGATGGGTAATTTTAAGAGAGGAATAATTACTCATTCTGAAAACTTGCAGACAGATATGAGCAGACATTAAAACGGGGCGAAGGCTGTGTTGTGCATAACTAGCAGAAAAACCCCATATATAACCCTGCTACTGCAGGAATGTTCGCGTTCCTTAAAAATGTGAAAATGCCATCATGAAACCAGCACAGTTTCAGCATGAGCAGAATACTATTGTCACGTAAGAGTGACCCCTTTTTCTAAATAAATACATACATAAAGAAATGTAACTAAAACTACAAACTGTTATCCAAAGTCATAGTCATTTTTCTAGCATATTTTGGATAACCTTCAGCATAATCAGGGTGATGAGAGTCAGGGGTGTGTAAGGAAAGCAGTCTTTTTGATGTGTCATGTCGGCATCACTAGCAATAGGCATTCAGGTCAAACTGAGCACGCTCAGTTGCCCACTCACTGATGTAAGTGTGTGTTCTTCCTTGCTGTAGCTTTGCATCACTGCGGATTATTAATACTGAGCCACACACACCACTTCAGTGGGCTACACAACACCCCCATGACAGCTGGTGTTTTCATTCTTGTGTTGTTTGTTTTTTCCGCTTTTCTTTTTTCTGTTTCTCCCTCAACCTGTTTTTCTCTCTGTTCTTCTTTCCTCAGTGCATCTCACTGCACCCCCCCCTCTCTCTCTCTCTCTCTCTCTTGTCCGTTCCCTTTTCTTTCCTTTCTCCCTTAGGTTGTGACATCTCTCTGTTCGATTCCAGGGTTGGTAGGTCACAGCAGACATATGCTTGGAGTGCATCGGTCAAAGACAACAAACACACCCCCACACACACAAACACATATGCACACGGAGCTTTTTTATTTATTTATTTCTTTTTCGCTGTGATATCTGAAAAACCTGCCCCTCTTTCGTGGGGAGAACAACGGGCTCATTCATAGCGTCCGCTGTCTCCCGGCGTTTGCACTGTGGATGTCTCTGTGAAGACACCTGCCTCCGCCTCTCGGCACCTTAGCCAGCCTCCTGCAGGTTCCCGGACATATCAGAATTTCAGCACGGGAGATATTGTTCCTGCTACTTGCGAGCCTGATGAGTTGTTACATGCAAGCGACTCCGCCAAATATTTCCGTGTGTACTTTGTGGAGATTTGGAGATTTGTACAGCTGACTTCTGCTCATGTTGTTGGCAGACTACACTCCTGAGTGTTGAACAAGGAATGTGATGTCATCATGAGACAAGACACGCCCACGAGAGGGCGGACCAGTGCTCAACAGTGCAGCTTTGCTTTCCCAATAAATGTCCTGCTTTACCTAGACATGGAGCACAAGCACAGTGTGTCAGAAAAGCACGGACAAAGGACAAAGAAAACCAATGAATACATCCAAAGCAAGTAATATTAACCGTTTATGCACCGAGGACCATCAAAAGAATTCTAGAATCCTGAAAGTTCTTTCAGAATGTTCTACTGTAAATGCCGCTCATCCATTGGCCAATTAAAGCTTATAGAGAGATGTATATACAGATTGTCTGGTTTATTTATGAGCATGGAAGGTCTGAAGGAGTAACCTTCTTATGTTGTTTATTTATTATTGTTTTTGATGCCACACATGGCTTTTGTACTGTACTCTATTACACTGAGAGCCTCCAAGGCTTTTTAAACATACAAACTATTCAGAAAGAAACCTATGAAAAAGACATTCTCACTATGGTTGTACCGGTAAAAACATGCATTTAGTAAAATACACTGACAAGAGAGGCTGGCGTCTGCATGCTGGGATAATGCAAGACTTGGCATGCAAGCACACACTCATACATGCAAACAAATAGACCACAGCATCAGGATGATGGAGGCACACTGGAATCCAATTTGGAAAGGTAATCAGAGCTAGGGTAAAACGGATGGGCGGTGGGTGGGTGGGGGGAGGTGTAGATGCCATGGAACAGCTATCTGTTTTGAACAGCGCTTTAGCAGTGGGAGGAGGAGAGGTTAATTGGAACTGCCTATCTGATAAAATGGTGAAAGAGCACATCAAGACTCAACTATGCACTCGGTAGGAAAACGTCCTGTTGTCACAGCTGAAGGCTGTGGAGGTTACACTAGCATTAGCACAGTCATATCCATTTATATGAATCAGTGATTTGATGGCACACACATTATTGTCTAGCAGCCACAGTCTCCTAAGGCAGTGGTTCCCAAAGTGGGGGGCGCGCCCCCTAGGTGGGGCGCGGAGCTATTGCAGGGGGGGCGCGGAGCTTGAAAGTAAAACGTGCACATGTGTAGGGATGCACCGATTCCGATATTAATATCTGAAAAAATTCTAGATCGGGTATCGGGGACAATGTGACCGATCCATAAAAACAGATCTATTCAGTCTAATTCTATGCTTGTATTGCTTGCTTTTCGGAGTTAGTTCAACCTTAATACTCGCTCTGGTGGTAATACTCCACTTAGTCCGTTTATTTGCTGGTTGACCAAAATAAACCTGGGCTCCAGCAATACTTCACTGTTCATACATGAACTGGTGAGTTGTCCAAAGCTCATTTAATGCGTTACTTACAGAAATAAATTAAAGAGCAGTGGTCTGAGTCTGTCTACGGCAGAAAGCTAAAAAAAACAATATTCCATACGCGCGCTCTACTCGCTCCCTTAAAGAGACAGTACACATATTTCTGGCCATACATGCTTTGTGCTCTGCGTGATGTCTGCGCTTGCAAACTAGCCGCATATGTATTGCTGTTTCTCTTATTTCATCTCCTTATTTATTTTAAATTATATGTAGAATTATTGAACCATTTAAAAGGTTTCTTGCTGTTTATTTTTTTCATGTTTGACCAAAGTTGTGAACCTATTGTTTTTGTAAGTTTTAAACACATTCCTAGTCAATATGGGGGGGTGTAGGGGGGGCCGCAAAAATATTCTCATCTACTAAAGGGGGGCACGGCAGAAAAAGTTTGGGAACCACTGTCCTAAGGCAATCCAGGATCATTTGAATTATTTGCTTATGTTATTATACATACATTTCACATTTATACAACCTACACATACCTGACCTCACACCTGACCTCATATCTGACCTCATACCTGACCTCACACCTGACCACATACCTGACCTCATACCTGACCTCACACCTGACCTCATATCTGACCTCACACCTGACATCACACCTGACCTCACACCTGACCACATACCTGACCTCATACCTGACCTCACACCTGACATCACACCTAACCTCACACCTGACCTCATACCTGACCTCACACCTGACCACACACCTGACCTCACACCTGACCTCACACCTGACCGCATACCTGACCTCACACCTGACCTCACACCTGACCTCACACCTGACCACATACCTGACCTCACACCTGACCTCACACCTGACCACATACCTGACCTCATACCTGACCTCACACCTGACCTCACACCTGACATCACACCTAACCTCACACCTGACCTCATACCTGACCTCACACCTGACCACACACCTGACCTCACACCTGACCGCATACCTGACCTCACACCTGACCTCATACCTGACCTCATATCTGACCTCACACCTGACCTCATACCTGACCTCATACCTGACCTCACACCTGACCTCAAATCTGTACATGCAACAAAAATAATCCAGAACTATACTACTATATATACATATAGTATATGCATTATATGTTATAAGCATTCTAACTCTCTCGGCTAGATCTTTTAGTTGATCTGACAACTTCTTCCTTCTATATGTTCCATCCATCCATCCATCCATCCATCTCTCTGTCTGTCTATCCAGTCCTCCATTGCTCCTGCAAATCCTTGAATTATTTCTCCTCATCAACAATGACTTCATTGTTCACGGATGTCTTTGAGTGTTTCATCCTGGTCAGTATTGTGGAGTGTGCTGAAGAGTTTAAAAGGGCTGCTGTGAGATTTGTGAGTCTGTTTTCCCTTTAATCATATATTATTGTGATTTACTGTCTTAGCTTTCACAGACATATGTACAAACACATGCATGCACTTACTTACAGACACACACACACACACACACACACACACACACAGCAAAGGGCAGCAAAGGTGTAATACTTGTCTTAATGAATGAATTAATCTGACTCATAAATGTGTTAGATTGATATTGGCTGTGTTCTAATTATTTCGGCCTTATTGGAGTGGTTACACAACACCATGTGGCTCAACATAAGCTACAAACAGGAAGCTTCTCCTTCTGTGCAATAGACAGTTATCCCAGACCAATTATAGAAATTCCCACATGCCAATATGCTACTTCTGTCAGAGATCTCCTGTTCAGTTAGAGAGCGCATAACACATTAACATTTAGTCACAGTTTTGTACGATCGCTAACAAGCATTTTTCAGGACCGAGTTCACTCTTTCAGAACTCTTCACACAGCTCTTTGCACAAAGACCAAGCTTGACACAAAAGTTTGTTTATGCTCAGAATGCTATAAAACTACTACAAAAAAGCAAACATGTCAATCAAACCTTCAGCACTAGTTTTTCAGCAACAAGAAGGCCTTGTGATTTACTGAGTCCAAGTGCCATTCCAGGAGATCCAGTCCATCTTTTCCATATTTTGTTTTGTGCTGTAATTGCATCAGTATTCTTTGGTTCATAATGTAACCAATGTATAGACTTTTCTTTTCTTTTCTGCTGGCTTGCAGACTTCATGTTGTGATCACCACATCTTGTGTCCTCTACATATCCATCAGAGAAACAACTGACTTTCATACCTGGTCCACTGTAGCATTCTTCAGCTGTTGCCACTGCTGCCCGGAGGGACACGTGACCACATGAACAACTCTCCCAGACTTCCCACAAGGAGAAGAACTCCCACACGTCCTGCGAGGGGCGGAGATATGGTGAATAAGAAGGAATGAGACATGACACAGTCCTTGAGTGGGCTGCAGACCAGTGTGTGACACACCAGTGACAGACCAGTGACAGACCAGTGACAGACCAGTGACAGACCAGTGAGAGACCAGTAACATGTTCCAGTGTCCAACATGTTTTAGTTTGTTTGGCTGCACATACCCTCTCTTTTACTCAACAACATGCTTCCCATAAAATCAAAGGTCAGTTTCAAACAGCAATTCAACAAAGCGTCCTGATTGCTGTTAATAATTACAGGTTGTCAGCAAGCAAACTGGCGGCCTTCTCGTGTGTACAATATCTCACCTTTGAACCTTTGACTAGGGGTCAGCGCTGTGGAGTGATCCGTAAACCATGGACGAACCCGTGTCTCTCCAGACACACAGCCCGTAATGGTCAGCGTGAAATACTCTTCAAAACAACCAAGTAAGGTAGGAAAACATGGCCAGGTAACAGAGTCTTATACCGTGACAGCGTGTGACCTCTAGCACACCCACCGTTTGGCCCGCTGCTGGCGAGCGCTCGTTTGCTGACGCATGTCAGGACAACAGAGCCAGGCGGCATCCGACGGGTGTTGGTCTCCATGGCTTCTCGTCACCCCAGATGTGCGTCTGCTCCTGCATCGGCCTCCCCACCGAGTGTTCTAGAGCAATTTGCACATCGGGCACAAGAACTCCAGCTGCGATGAAAGAAAAAAAAAAACGATTCATTATTCATCTGGTTGTAAATGCAGGAACATGAGCTAATGAGCCATATAGCATTGGGCAAAAAAAAAGAAAGAAAAAAAAACAGTTGGAAGATATTTAGCGATGTTTTATGCATGCATTGGCAAAGCCAAGTTACACTAATGGGTGCTGGAATTGAGGTGGTGTATGAGGATGGAGGTGCGCATGCACTTTGTAGTTGTTTTCATGCAGCCTCATCTATCCCATTCTGCTAACTAATGGGCCTGGAAATCATGGCAGATAAGCGTCCTTTGTTGTGAATTGTTTGTCATGGTCAGGTGGCCACAAGGGGCTTCGGTGTTTTCAAAAACAAGGCAGGTGTCATCAGCGTGGTTGATATCCGGAACGTTCCTGACATGGTTCCTCTCATGGTTTGGAAAGAGGGTTTAGCAAAGCTGTGTGAAAAAAGGTCTGTTGGAGATAGTGTCAGAACTCGAGAGTTTTATCAGCTGCCCTGACAGCCAGCAGCACAGTAATATATCAGAGAAAGAGAGAGAGAGAGAGAGACAGAGCTGTGTGGATAGGGCCTTAAACCCCACATGCAGGGCATCATTCATTAAAGCCACATATCCATCTCAATTTGCTTTAATGATGTTTACCTTCACATGGTTTGCCCTAGTCGTCTGCCTCTTACATCAGTCATATCTGATTAGTCAATAGGTGATGAATGTGTCTTATCAGAAAACACCATGGGTCCACGGGTTAAACGCAGAACAACTGATCACACTCCTGAGGAGCTTCAAACACGGAAGTAAACAGTGGAAGTAAACAGTGATGGAAGCAAATGGAATCAAAGCTTCATGCTCACTAATAATGGGTGGAGAAGGTGTAGAGGAACCTGTAAACACTCTCGGGCGCTACACCAGGACCGACTACACCCATCTACATTTACAGTGTTTAGCTAACATTTCTGTCCAAAGCATCTTACGATTGTGGCTGAGCAAAACAGGAGCTACATGAGGATTAAGGGCCCGTGGCAGTAGAGCTTGAATTAGCAACTTTCTCACTACACATGCAGTACCTTAACCACTGAGCTACCACATGGCCTTCTTCTCCCACCCTGTTTCCTCCATAACTTTGATGCTGTGGTTCTCACCTCTCTTAACCCCCCACCCCACCCTGCATCATCTCACCCCACCCCCTCTACAGTGTAGTTTGGGTCTGGCCAAATAGTGATCCAAACATAAAGGGCATTATACATGAGCCCCAGAAGGTCTCCAAGCATATTCCATGCTGTCACCTGCCTCCGACGCTTCGTGAGATGTCACCCAGGCCTCCCTTTAAGGACGGTCCTCCGCTCAGCCTGGGAAACATCAAAGCACAACCTGTCACCGCCCCTGTGAGGTAGTGATTCCCGGAACAGCTACCCACATGCTGGCTGGTTGCGAGGTTGGGACTTCACCAAGCGCTCTGCCCTCCATGCTGTGTGATATATTTCCTAAGATATACAAAAGGGGAAAGAAAGGTTTTCTTAAAATGTTTAAAGCAGTTCGGTAAGGTTTCAGTGAGCTGCTTTCAAGCCGATGTGGATATGAGAGGAAGCTGACAGAGTTGCAGAGAGGGCGTGTTCATCAGAACCCATCAGCTGTGAAGACAGGATGTGGAGAGTCATAATGCTCTCTTACAGAGCCTTGTGTGACTTTCACAGTAAAATCTGATAGTGAAAAGATGTGACAGTATTCAAGTTACAGTAATATCAACTATCTAGACTATCTAGGCTTGATCAGCACTGCCCTGACCTGTTCCCTGTAAAATGATTAGAGAAAGTCAGTTTGGGGGCTTTGGAACTTAATCTTTTCAAAATGCTTAAAATATATTTTCTGAAAAGACAAGTGCCAGTTTCCTCATGACTACACTGGAATCTCTTGCCCTGTGGAGAAATGCAGCCTTAAAGATATTACTGCATCAAAACCCCGCCCTCAAATCATGCAAAAGCCCCACTCTGAAATCGCATAAAAACCCCACCCTCAAACCACACAAAACCCCCGCCCTCCAATCACGCAAAAACTCCACCCTCAAATTGCATAAAAGCCCCACCCTCAAACTGCGTAAAATCCCCATCCTTAAAGCACATAAAAACTTTGTCCCCAAAGTATATAAAAACCCCGCCCTCAAACTGCATAAAAGTCCCGCCCTCAAAGCAGTGCGATTGATCATTCGCTGGACTCCCTCAACAGCATCGTGCATTGTCCTGGCAGTCACACGGAATCTACAGTGAATTGCTCTGCGTCACAGGAGTTCTCTCTTCACCTTCCAAAAACCTCACTTCCAAAACGCCACTTAGAATTCATGAAGGACAAAGTCCTCCTATTGCCTACACAGACAAATATTGGTTTTGTGTCAGAAAGGCTGCTTAAAGTTGGACGTGTTAATCTTATATCTAATGGCCGTTGGAGAGGGTGCTTAGCATTCTCCCCCGGTCCTTTGCAGCCCAGGCTGCCTCCACAAGGTTAATTAGCTGCGGGTCCCCTGTGGGCCCCGTAAGCGATGGGGACTTAAGATAGCAGAGGAGGTGTTCCACGCAGGCCACTAAAAACAAGGTTAATGGGCCGCTCACCGCCTCTTCCTCTCAGCCTAACGGGGTTTGCACTCAGCATGGTGCCTTGTGGCCCCGAAGAGGGCCCTGCGTTCAGTGCGGGCATAATGACTTGTTTTGACACGCTACGTTTGGATTTAATCACCCTCGTGATTAATGGAAAATGGTCGCCTTGACTTGAACCCTCACCCTTCCCTCGCCTAAGTTAAAATCTCGTCCACGTGCTGCTTATTTACAAGGGTGCTAATTAAAAAAACATTTAATTCCAAGCAGTCTTTTTCCCTTACACCATCTGAGTGAACTAATTAGGTGCTGCAGTGTACATGTGTATGTCTGAAGTGTCCAAACACTCCAGAGTAGCTCTTTCATGCATTCCAGTGAGTTCCTGTATCGCTAGGGTTAACCAGTCGTTCAGGTGTCAAGTGCACAATTAGATGGAGGATGCAGGTGTAGACGACCACAGCTCTAAGCGATCTCTTACCCAGGCTTCACCGCGGCACATTGCGTGCTCTCTCGGGCCATTGTCTCATTGTATTCTTCAGGCTGGCTGACTCCATTCAGGTAAGGTGAATGACACCCTTAGCGTTTGTTTAAAGAGAAAAAAAAGATGAAGTGCTTTTTGGAAGATTAGGGCTTTGCCAGCAGCTCCTGAATCACTCTCCAACTGTCAAGGACACTGTGGCTCCTCTCCTACTGTTCACGAATCCCTTTAGGCCAAATGATTCACCACTGTCTTCCAACATGGAGTCTAAATCTGCCACTTTCTTTTTCTTTTCTTTCTTCCTTTTCTTTACCCTCTACCTCTCTTTTCCCCCTCTATCTCTCCCTTTCTCTCCCTCTCAGTTTCTTGCTCCCTCCCCCTCCCTCTCTCTTCCTCTATCTCTCCCTATCTTTCCGTCTCTCTCCCTATCTGTCCCCCCCCCTCTCTCTTTCCTTCTGTCTCCCTTCATTCCAGTCCTCCTGCATGGTTCAGTTCATACACCTGTCATATGCTTCACCACTGGTTTTGTTCCCGTTGCCCCGGACACTTGCATTTCTTTGACTTTTTTTTTTTTGCCCTGGACCGGAGGTCTTGTCATCTCTGCACTAGCGTCCTTGAAGCACTCGAAGCTGTTATGCCTTCTCTCAGTTGTTTTCTCACATATCAGAAATCGTAGGACATTTTGGAGAAGACTCACTTTAGAATCTCTACACACATTTTACATTTCCTCATGCATTATAAACAAAATGAAACAGCAACTTCACAATCATGAACATTCTTCCTCAACATGAAATATTCTCATTAAAATTCCAGACCTGCTTTATTATGTGAATTTTTACAACTAACTGTGTTTTTCACATTGACCTGCTTACTGCTTAACTGGGAGTCACATCTTCACCATGTACATGTTGTTCATTACAACGGCAAGAAGGACAAAACATTCCAAGAGATTGGTGTAGGAATATGGAATATCCCATAGGGAATAGGGAATATCCTATAGGGAGTGGGGAATATCCCATAGGGAGTGGGGAATATCCCATAGGGAATAGGGAATATCCTATAGGGAATAGGGAATATCCTATAGGGAATATCCAGGAACTGGACCTGGCTTCATTTCAGAATGCTCCAGTTACAGGACAAATGGTAAAATGACATAAAGTGAGACGTACACTTTGACCTGCCCCTCATGTTCTATCGTCACTAGGCAACATGTTTTACTAGGACAGGTTAAATGTCATTGTTGTATAAGGCCTTCTACAGCCAAGTAGACAGGGGTGGGTGGAGAGTACGTGGGGGAGAGAACACAGATACAAAGAGGGGTACAGAAAGAAAGAGAGATGGAGAGAGAGAGACAGAAAGTAAGAAATAATGAGGGAGAGAGAGAAAACTCTTTTCTACCCCTTCCTTCTCTTCCACCTTTCTCTTCACGGCCAAGAGTAATGCCTGCATGTCCGTTGGACAAATGCTCACTAGTCTATTGTGTAGGTACAAATGACATCTCCGTGGATAGAACTTTTCCTAAAAAACCGTGTACATGCACTGGCCTAAAAGCAGCATGCGTTGTTTTCTATATGGCTAATGACATTTTGACTTCTGTGTTCCTCTTCCTTAGCACTGTGACATAAATACAGAGGAAAACTCATTAATGTTTGTCTAGTTAGAGTGCCACCACTGATATGCATGTTTATGCATTCTCTGCATAATATGCATAATTAATGCACGCTCTGTTTTAATCATGCTAAAATAAAAAAAAGTATGAGCATTCATTTCAGCAGTTGTGCTCACGGATGGAGCAGTGTGTGAAGTGTCTTTCAAAAAGTGGTGACGGAGTTCATAATGAGAGACAGTCAGCTTCACTGAAATCTGTTTTCATTTTTGCCATTTTTAACTTGGGCTTCAGCCCCTGAGAACTACTTTCCCGTGTGCAATAACAATGTCTAAGCAATCAGAAAAGACTACATAAGCAAAACACACACACAGGAACACACAAATAAATAAATCAAACCCTGGATGACTGCTGAAGCACATTTAATGAAGCTAGGGTCCACTTAATCTTCACTGTCACCTTCATAGTACGACAGCACTCCTCTCCTGCACATATGCTGACATTACCTGCCGCTTTCATTCACTTTCTCATACTTTTACAGGACAATTAACACAAGTCTCATGGAGAAAGAACAAACTGTACTGGAGAAGTGTGTAGTGCATAATGAACACCCCCCATGACAGCTGGCAGAAGGGGCTCTCATGAATGTCAATACCCTCAGAACCTATGTGAAAGCACATGAATGTAGATGTTAACTGGTTCTCAGTAGCTACCTGGATGCACAAATGTGGGGTTCCAGTGTTAAAAGGGGAGTTGTCAGGAATAACACCTGATAGCCTAACCACTCTCACCTGTTCCTCCTTACCACGCTCATTTCCCAGCTATTCTTATACACCTGCGCTTCACTTCCTAGTTGCGAAGGATTGCCAACTATGTTGCGTACCAAGTGTTATCTCTGCCTGTTGATTCTCCTGTGTACCGACCTCTGCTTGTTCCCTAGACCACGTCTCCTGCCTAGCCCTCTCCCGGACTCGTTACGACCTCGGACTGGATTGACTACTCCTATGTAGCTGCACGAGCTAACCCCCGTTCCTCCATCACCAGTGTTGCGAATAACGCCGTTAAATATAACGGCGTTAGGTAACGGTGTCATTTTGTCAGTAACGGGATAATATAATTAGTTACTTTTCCTGTCGTTACAACGCCGTTTACGTTACTGGTCATTAAAAGCGGTGCGTTACTATATATTGATATACTAACAGTAATGCCAGCGGATCGCTGCCCAGGCTAGTGAGGAGTAACAGATCTCGATAGGTCACAGTTCTTGTGTAACACCTGTTTAACTTAACAAGTCAGTAAGCGATTGGCTAAGGCAGCGTTATGACAGCCAATCAGAGCCAGTGTTTTTATACGCGCGCCGAAGCACGCCAGTGACACGACACAAACGGAGAAGAGGCCGAAATGGCGTCAGGTGCAAGCCAAAGAAAATTTTGCATTTTCAAGGTGATATAAACATTATTTAAGAAAATACTTGAAGTTCCTGAATGTCTACCAGACTGGGTATTTGATTTATTTAATTAAGAATAGAGGTTTTATTGTTGTTTACTTCTGTTGTGAACAAACCAGTTGTCTCAGGTTGAGAGAATTTAATTTAATTTGATAGATGTAAATGCACTTTATATAGTGTAACTGTTTACTTTTGCTTCTTTATTTTTTTTTTACAAAGATTTGGGATTTTAAAGGATTTTATCCTGCACTGGTCTGTGGATGTGCAATAAATATCAAAAGTTAAACACCTTTCTGATCTACTCATTTCAACTGACTGTAAAAACTGCTTTTTCAAAAACATCCTTATTCATTGGCATATAACCTTTTTTTTAACTGTAACGCAAATAGTTACTTTCCCAGGTAACGAGTTACTTTTATTATAGAGTAATTCAGTTACTAACTCAGTTACTTTTTTGAACAAGTAGTGAGTAACTATAACTAATTACTTTTTTTAAGTAACGTTCCCAACACTGTCCATCACCAACTTGTGCATCACCGTTGTATCAGTCTTTCAAAATAAAAGCATTGTGCTTCCGCACAAGGATCCCTCTCCGTTTCCTTATTACGTTACAGGAGTAAGAAAGGTGTGCAAGACTGTGTGTTTCAGTAATCACAAAAGGCCTTATAGTAAGCAGGCTTATAGTACTGTAAAATAATCATTAAAAAACTACTACAGAGCTTGTTTATTACTAGTAGAACCAACACAGTAACACATTAATACAATCCATGCTGTGAGTTGCTTACTGGCCATTGGCATGGTTTGGTGTTTCATCAAATATCAATCAATAGCAAAGCAAAAACATTCACATATGCATACAACACAAACGACACATACAACACCTACATAGAGGGCTGTTTAGGCAAATATTTTTGCCTGTGAATGTGTGATTTTGGCCAGCAAGCTTCTGGTTAGACTGTGTGCTTGAACAAAAGAGGAAAATCTTCATGACTGACGTACTGACCCACTCTGTGGGTGAGCATCAGCTCCGCCTGTGGCCACGTGATGTAATGTAATAATGTGATGTAAGAGGTGCTAGGCCTATTTGTGAGAGGGGCTTAGTGTAGCTATGATACCATAGATGGAGCTGCTATAATGAACTATAACCATAAATCTTAGTACAAAACAATGGATTTCTGGGACTAAATCCAATGCATGCTATATGTGCTAATACTGCAGGAAAGCTAATTGTAGCCAGATGAAAATGGTTAGGTGAAATCAACGCTAACTGGTGCCCAATGCTAACTGGAGCCCAATGCTAACTGGTGCCCAACGCCAATGCATGTATGGCTGGCATTTTCTTGAAGATCAGGTAATGTGATGTGTGGACACAAATCCCACATCGTGTCGTGTGGTGGTTGGTTTCCACTCTACCACTGTGACACCATGGGGCTTCGTATGTAGCACCACAGGACTCTCTCCTCTAGTTTGTGTGTGAGAAGATTGTGTTTGAAATCAGTGTTACGGACAAAAAAGAAAAAGCAGTTGTGATGGAAATTTGATTGAGGGTCCCGTGACAATACTGAAGAATTTGGTATTAGCTGGCGATTTGTTTCATTTATCCCTTTGTTTCTTTATTTTTGCGTAGCATTCATTAAATTCCCTGAGACATCTCTCATACACACACACACTCTCATACTCTCTCTCATACACACACACACTCATACACACACACACACACACACACAAACATAAAAGAAATCTCTTTGAGAAGCTCTCCTAACCCTTCACAATCCGCAGCTCTGAGCCAGCGTTAGTACTTCCCGTCTAAGTCAGGCTTAACGTTAGCATTCCTCCATTTTAATTTAGATTTATTTTCCCCTGCAACATGAACGCTGCCACGATCCAGCCGTCCCTGGGCTCGCTCGCGCAGCCGTCGACTTCGTTATGGTTTGAGCCTCCTGATCGCTTTGCATCCAGCATGGACGGCTTGTCTAAAGCCCCAGACAAACACGTAATGAAACTGAACTCGTCGTCTGCATGAGGAGAATAGCGGCGGATAAAGGGCCTGCTACACCTCGACAAATATTCATTTGGCCCCACGTGGCTGCAATGGAATTAGCCATGAAAATGAAAAATCGACTTCGGCAGCACCTGGAGATGAAGTGGAGGGAGCTACACTTCTCTTGCTCTTCCCAGAGCAGGAATAGTGGTGGTGGTGGTGGTGGGGTGTGTGTGTGTGTGTGTGTGTGTGTGTGTGTGTGTGTGTGTGTGTGTGTGTGTGTGTGTGTGTGTGTGTGTGTGTGTGTGTGTGTGTGTGTGTGTGTGTGTGTGTGTGTGTGTGGGGGAATCAGACAGACCCATTTGCACTGAGCTGCAGGAGAACTGTTTGTGGGTTATGGTGAAGAGGACAGACAAGAATTCAGAATCGCAGACAGACAGACAGAGAGAGAGAGAGAGAAAGAGAGGTTTTTGAGAGGATATGTCTGCAGGTTGTAAACTTTAGAGAAACACACTGCACAGATAGGGCGAGCCGTGTGTAGAGATACGTACCACACAGACAGGGCGAGAGGTCTGTAGAGACACGTACCACACAGACAGGGTGAGCTGTGTGTAGAGATACGTACCACACAGACAGGACGAGTTGTCTGTAGAGATACGTACCACACAGACAGGACGAGTTGTCTGTAGAGCCACGTACCACACAGACAGGGCGAGCTGTCTGTAGAGATGCGTACCACACAGACAGGGGCAAGCTGTGTGTAGAGATACGTACCACACAGACAGGGCGAGAGGTCTGTAGAGACACGTACCACACAGACAGGGGCAAGCTGTGTGTAGAGACATGTACCACACAGACAGGGCGAGAGGTCTGTAGAGATACGTACCACACAGACAGGGGCAAGCTGTGTGTAGAGATACGTACCACACAGACAGGGCGAGCTGTGTGTAGAGACATGTACCACACAGACAGGGCGAGAGGTCTGTAGAGATACGTACCACACAGACAGGGCGAGCTGTCTGTAGAGATACGTACCACACAGACAGGGCGAGCTGTCTGTAGAGATACGTATTTGCCCTGTCTATCACTTTCCTAACGAGGCCCAGCAGCCGTGTAGACTCCTAAGGAGTGACCCAGGAAGTGCTCTGCTTCTGCAAAGCTGCAGTCTGGACCCTGACCTCTGCTCAACATGGTGGACGTGTGAGTCCAGCTCCGGGAGCCTGCAGCACCCCACAGTGTCCCACAGCGTCCTGCTGTGCTGCTACTACTTCTACTGCAGAATCATCCCCAAACACATGAATCATCGCTGATGACATCCCATATATTATGGCTGCATTTCAACAAAACGTCTTTATGGATGTGCGGGCCTGATTTACCCATCAGTCTTATTTATGCAGTGTCACACAGTACAGGGCTCCAGTTGCTGTCAAGTGAAAATCCAAACGTCAGGGTATAAACCAAATCTTCTGAACCATATTTTAGGGGATTTAGACTTGTATATGCAGTTTTAGGGTAGTATGTATAAACAGCTTTCTAATGAAGTCTGCTGATCTTAAATCAGTCCTAGCCTTTCGTGTTGCTATGAATGCAGTTAAACCGACGTGGCGGATCCAGACCCAGATCGGCTTTGCAACTCTTCACTGCACCCATACGCACCTCCGTGGTCACGTCCTGGAGCACCGGCACTGCAGAGCAGAAAGGGAAAAGCCTTCCCAGCAGCACGCTGAGCATGCCTGACCACCCTCACTCTCCTTCACGCAGCCAAACTCCAGCTACACAAAAGGAGCAAGCCCGCCAGAAGCAGAATCCATTTCACATGTATCTATTCCATTTAAAGGAATATGGATCTCAGCCTATTAAAGAGTCACTGGAAGGAGCGCGTGAAATCAGCAAAGGCCAAAGGACAAGCAGAATAAACATGAGGGACTGGATCAAATAGTAGCAGATGTAGCCGCGGTGCGCGCTGGGAGATACGGGGAGAATTAGACAGGGAGGAAGACAGAGACCCCGTGCTCGGGGAAAGTGGTTCAGTGTTCTCACTTGTGCTGACACTGAGCACTTTTAAGTGGAGCTTTTTCAGGTTTCTCAGATCACTTTGTTCCTTCTGCTCTTCGAAGACAATCAAGGGCTTTATGAAAAATAGACAGAGGCGAAGAGACGGCGAGGGAGAGCAGACAGGGGAGAACAGAGAGAAGGAGAGGAGAAAGAGAGTGTGGTACGGGGAGAGGGGGAGATTTGACTTGAGAGACACAGTATTGCTTTCTTTTACTGCTCTGAGGTCTACATGTGTACTTATTGCACCAGGGCATGTGATGGTGTGTTTGTTACCATGGCTTTTAGATTCAATTTGTTTCTGAAAGGTGGCCCTTTCAGAAATTTCAGCTTTGTGAAGCTAATAATGCCCAAGCTGTTTGTACCAGCCTGATTCAGTGCATTTAAATTGAGGTCTGTAGTCATTTCTAAGCCACTATCCATTTTTTTTAAACATGGTATTGGCCCTCCCAGCTGATACACCTGGAGATTGAATTCACTCTCACTCACAATTTGCTTGTACCTCTTTCATCTGGGGTTTCCATTATTATGACTACCTCCTACATATGCAGGGGATGTCTCCACTGAGTGCAGTAATAAAACAGGTATCAGAGGGGAAACGCGTGTCCACAGGACAGCTGTACAGGACTGTGGAGTAAGACAAGTGCAGGACTGTGGTGCAGGACAGCAGTCTCATAACATGACAAAGGAGACAAAATCCGACAAGGCTTAGGAACCTTAAAAATAATAATAAATTCAGTAAATGTCAAAGATGTTTGCAGTACTGAAGTATGTAAATGTATGATACATTATTCAGTTTTCATTTTTAATACGGACAAAAAAGTACCTCCCCTAAAAACAACCAAACAAACAAAGTGAAATTAGATGAGAAAACTCAGAAAATTTCAGTCATTTTGCATAGATAAATAAGCAACTTTCATAATTACAAACTGCTCTGTTGAGGAGAAGGGATTACTAGTAGAGGTGTGCCAAAAAATCGATTCATATATCAAAAATCGATTCTCATTTACTATGATTCAGAATCGATTTTAAATGTCCCAAAATCGATTCTAAGTCGTGGCGAAGTCTCGCGTTAAGCCTGGTTTATACTTTCGCGAGTGACTGTAGCGCGCGGCTCCGCCCACCTCGCGCGACCCTGCGCGAGCGGTGTAGGCGTTTATACTTTCGCGAACGTCGCGAGCGTCGCTGCAGTGTTCTCCGAAACGATAGGTGGCGATAGGTGGCAGTGGAGAATAAAAAACCCCTGCAAAACCGGTGAAAGAACATTTTACCTGACCAGAGACCGTATATATACACCAGGCATCAAACATAAATATGA
Organism: Brachyhypopomus gauderio; assembly: GCF_052324685.1. Classification (NCBI taxonomy): domain Eukaryota; kingdom Metazoa; phylum Chordata; class Actinopteri; order Gymnotiformes; family Hypopomidae; genus Brachyhypopomus; species Brachyhypopomus gauderio. The sequence goes on from NW_027506887.1 coordinate 1,097,482, forward strand.
CTTTGCAATGTTGTCCGAAACTATATGTGATAGTATAAAGAAACACCCCTCAAAAAAAGGGAATGAACATTTACCTGACGCATTTTAATGTTGCTTTGTGTTTCAGGTTTGAAAAGTGCTGGAATTTAGGCTAAAGTACATTAAAATGTTGAAATTACGTTAACAAATACGAGCCTCTTGTAATTCCAGGACGAAACATGAGAGAACGTGAAGACGTTAAGATTGGGCGTTTTGAAAATAAACAACCATTAAATAATGTGATTAAAATGCGAATTATTTCGATTCATTTCGAGTATATGTATAAATATTTAACTTAATTAAGTTTAACGTGCTGGGAAATATTGAAATGGACCTTTAAAGTGACGTACAAGTGCTTTAATTCCACCTTGTTTAGGTGTATGAACCCGGCAAACATGACTTTGTCCATCGCGCTGAAGCGCGGCGCGCGCGCGAAGTTACAAAATTCGAGAGGTGCACGACCTCGCGCCGCGACAGCGCGCGAGGCCCTCGCGCACGGGCGGAGCCACCGCGATTACGTCATTTTCGCCGCGCGGACCCTCGCGCCGCGTCGAGTATAAACCAGGCTTTACGTAATTACAAAATTACGCGAGACTTTACGCAGCATGTTCTGGGACACACTCATGCGCGGAAAAGGTTCAAAACACATGGAGGAAAGAGATATTCAACCTGTCCGGTCTTCATTTAAGGCAAAAATATGGGTTCATTTTGGTTTTTACCGAATGCCGGGGAAGACCGAACTGGACACAATTTAGCTTGTGTGCAAGGCTTGTGTAACGCGGTGAGCACGGGAGCGTTAATATAGAGAAGGGTGAGAAATAATATAGAGAAGGATGGACCCAAGTGCCGGCTCGCAAGAGCAAGACATTTGACACTCGTCAAATGTATTAGCGAGAGGGAAACGCACACAGCGACCCAGAACGAACAAACAAAACAACACGGAAGACTCAACGCGCAAGAGGATAGAAAGCAAAACCGTGAGGGCACGGAGTAAATAAAAACAAAACACCAATGCGGAAAATACAACGCGTGAAAAATAACACTCAACCGTAGTGAAACGGGAGGAAGAAACAAAATAACAACAGTAACTAAAAAACAGCGCGGATAAATGCAACGTGAAAACGAAACAAAGGACACCAGCAGAAGTAACTGGCAAAAAACGCTGCAGCAAAATAAAACCCTTCCCAAAAATAAAGGCAAAACGGACAGGAAGACATACAGGATTGGGAAAACTTGAGATCCGTCAGAAAGCGACGCATGAGATACTCGAATAAGTAAAGAGAAAGCATAACAGAGAGAGGTGGCGAGACACCATTAAACGATAAGCAATCACAGAGAAAGCAGAGACTGGCTGAGAACGTACGGTTACGTCAGTTTAGTCTAGGACTGACTCTGGTGCCCCTAGCGACGGCTGGGGGAACTGCATCCGAGCCAGCCCTGACAGCTCGCAAAATGAAGCTCAAGAATTTTGGTAACAACAAAAACCATTTTATTTTACCAAAGCACTTAATTTTTGTTAATTAAATGTGAAAGACACTTAATTTTCTGTATTTGTCGTTCTGTCTTGCAAAGCAGACTGTAGTAGATCATGCAGATTTTATAGACTGAAGCAGACATTTTTATAAATCAAATCGTTTTTTGAATCGAAAATCAATTTTTGAATTGAATTGTGGTACCCAAAATCGGAATCGAATCGAATCGTGAGATAGTAAACGATTCCCACCCCTAATTACTAGTGTCCCAAGGTGTTTCCTTTAGTTCGGCGCGCGGCTCGCGCACAAACGTCTGGCTTCGGACACGTGTACTGCACTCATTTCCGGTTCAATATGGCGGCATCCATGGCATCCCAGGCTGTTTTGAGAGGGCTCCATAAAGCTGGTCCCAGGCAGTTATTACTCAACAGAAATAAGGTAACACGTAGCCCTTTTTTCTTTTATGAACAACTTAGTTATGTCAGCTGTATGGTGCAGTGGTGCAGTTCAGAATGTTGTATAAACTCTGCTGTTCATCGATTTGCGGTTGCTGTCAGTGCAACTTCGTCAGTGTAGTTTGCTACCTAGTAGGGCAGCTACTGAGTTGGAGGCTTGGTGTGAACACCACGTCGTTCTTGTTGCTGTAGCTGGTACCTACATCGAAACAGAGCCCGATCTCACAAGTACAAGCAAATGGTTCCCTGCGTACACACGTTTTAAGGTGTATTTACGAATTAACTCTGCTAACTAGCAACTTGGCGTCTAACTGCAGGTACTTCAGTAGTTTGAAAGTTGACATTTGACGAAGAACAAGCAGCTTAGTGTCTTTGTTTGGGTCTTTGTTATTTGAGCTAAGCTTCTTTGCTTGTCCTTTGGAGGGAGGGAGAGAGAGAGCGCGCTTGCTTGCTAAGTTAGTTAGCCTTAGTTATGTTGATTTCTGCGCATGCTATGTTGGTTTAAAACGATAACCTTGTGCATCACCTTCAGCTGTGTCCTCAGATCCGTGCAGTTGGCGCGCGTGCCCACACGTACCAAAGTCCTGCTCATGACCCCTTTGTCACATAGTGTATGTATTTTCCGTTATTGCAACATGATGGATTTAATCCTTCAGTTTGGACATTTTCCCTGTTGATCTGCTTTTTTCTGTGTTGTTTTTGCGGAATATTGCATTCATCAGCAATTTGAATCGATAAACACAACAGCTTTTGCTGATGGTGCTAGCAGATTGAAAGAGAAGGACATTTTTACCTTTAACAACGGCACTGTGTCTTGTCGAGTATACAGTATGTGAATTCGCCTTCGTTTCTACTCTTTAAGGATTCAGCATTATTTTTGAACGGTGCAAAAACTGTTAGCATACAAACCATACGTTTACTCAGAAGGGTTGGCACAGAGTGTGTGATACATTAACCAGAACACAGTTGAGCAATTCAGGTTCTTTTGGAATACAGAACCAAAAGTCCTTAGTCCAAAGGGTTGGTGGTTATCAGACCAGAGTCCTGTTTCTCCAGACAGCTCAGTCTGCACTTAATATTGATAGGAAGGAGGCAACGTTTATCTATTTCATGTTCTGAGAACAGAGCTGATTCACATCAAACTGTTGCAAAAGTTCACTTAACAATCAGTCTGACTTGCTGATCCTGGTTGGTGCTGACACTCAGGGGTAAAAAGGTCAGGGTCAGTGCCAACGCCTCAGCAGCAGCAGAGCCAGTGCTTGTGTTAGTGATTCTATGAACAGTCGAGGTGAATAAACCACACTGCCTGCAACACCATATCTGAAATAAGAAAAATGGAAGTTGAGCTGTAAAATTATTATTATTATTATTATTATTTTAATAGAAAGAATAAACGCTCACATACAGTCCATCAGTTCTGGGGCCTGTGTGGTTCGCTCTCTCTGCCGGGTGTCGGAGCCATTTGTTTGCCCTTTACCAGCTGGAGGAGTTGGCTACTGATTGTTTACTCCTATGAATGCTGTCGCTTTTAAGGCAGAGAAGTGTACATTCACCTTTCAGGCACACCTTCTAGACAAACTCAGCCACTTTCTACTGAGGATCACATGCTGAGCCTAACCCGCTTACACACACCCATGCGCGCACACACACACACGCGCACACATACACGCAGTGTATGTGAATAGTTTGTGGTTAGTAATGAAGCCAGGCTGCTGAACCAGGGGTGTGGTCTGTGTGTCGGAGAGATGGCCTCTCTGAGAAAACAGGTCATGCTTTGTGTATATAGGACACGCCTTCGTCAGAAAGCACTCGTGACTCATGGTGTAAGAGATCAGAGCAGGACATGAGGACCAGCGCAGGGTACTTCAGGCCTTCAGATCTTGGCTCACAGAATCAGGAGCAGCTTCAGGGTGGGTTTGGTGGCATAAGTTTTAGTGCTAAGGTGTAAAGGAGTTGAAGACGTTCCTCTGAAGGGCTGACTTCTAGAGGTGAGCTCTGTCTGTGGCGTGAGCTGAAGGGTCTGACTTCTAGAGGTGAGCTTTGTCTGTGACGTGAGCTGAAGGGTCTGACTTCTGGAGGTGAGCTCTGTCTGTGGCGTGAGCTGAAGGGTCTGACTTCTGGAGGTGAGCTCTGTCTGTGGCGTGAGCTGAAGGGTCTGACTTCTGGAGGTGAGCTCTGTCTGTGGCGTGAGCTGAAGGGTCTGACGTGTTTTTGGAATTTCAGCACCATATTGATTGAGCAGTTCTGCATCCAGGGCTCCAGCAAGACATGGAGGGAATTGGTGTGAAGTTCTGGATGCTGGTTGACGTACCACAACACACACACACACACACACACACACCTGCAGAAATCTCATTTCCATGCAGGGTACACCGACATGTCAGACTGGGGAGAAAATGCATGTAGCTGTGTTCACACTCAGGTCCCTGTCTCCAAGTGCAATGGCTTCTGAGCAGCCACTGAGTGATCAAACTCTGGGGTTATCATGCGTGCTAACATCATGCGTGCTAACATTACAAATTCAAATCCAATTTCAAGCCCAGACCACCCCTGGTTTGTCTCTCACCATCTCCCCCTTCTGCCTCCCATGTCTCTCCATTTTTTATTAATATTATTATTATTTTTTGGAGCTGTCCTCCGAGATACGAGCAGGATCTGAGAGCTTTCTGTCTGCTTGTCGCCGAGCTGAGGTGTGCTGATTGACAGGCAGAGCACCGTGGCAATTCAGTCTCATCTGCTGTGACAGGTCATCCTATGCACCATTTCAATTTGCCAGGGTTTGTCAATAACAATGCGAGGAGTGGCACTGGTGTCGGAGATGACGCGGATCTGGACGATGCCTGATAAACGCAATCTAGTGCTAAAATTCTGCCTGGACTGGGAGATAAACTGGGCCTGTGCCTCTCCACCCGCCCCCACCTAAACCCCCACCCACTCAAACTGCAACCACCAGGATGTGCTGCTGCTGTCACCGGGAACAACATAAAGACAAACAAAAAAAAGTTTTTGTTGGTGCTGAGGTTGTAAGCACCGAAGATGATGAAGGCGTGGGGTGGAGAGTTGTGGGATGAAGAAGTCCTGGTGAACTTTGGTGAAATATCGGTGGTGGCTCGCGCTGATCGAGTGGGGAGCTGGAGGATGGTGGGGTGAAGGGGAGGGGGGTGGCCGAGTGGGAGGGGAAACTTCAAACACCGGGTAACTTTCTTGTCTGTCTGCGAAGGGAACGGATTTCCATTTCCCCCGTGACGAGTACGAGGTGCGTCCTGCTCTGCCATAACTGGGTTTGATTAACATTTACCAAGGCTGGTGCACACCAGATCATTGGGATTTGTGTGTGTGTGTGTGTGTGTGTGTGTGTGTGTGTGTGTGTGTGTGTGTGTACGCGCGTCACATGCGTGGCCCTCAGGCTCTGGAACAGACCATGCTGATGCAGAACGTTGCATATCCCCTTTCCTTCTAGATGCTTCGTTTAGAACAGATGCTCTCAAAAAGACAACGATGCTAACTTTTATAAATGCTCGTGCCATCAGCAGCGATGAAGAGGCTAGATGCTAACGGCTGTCTGTGGTCCTGGTGAGTGGGAGGGGCCATCTCTCTCCAGCGTGAGTGGTCCAGGCTGGGGAGGGAGGGGCCATCTCTCTCCAGCGTGAGTGGTCCAGGCTGCGGAGGGAGGGGTATGCCGTTCTCAACCACTGCCTGTGTGATTGGTGGGACGACACTTCATCTGTCATCACAGCTTTGCTCTGGTTTTAAGTCAGGGCTGAAATTCATTCACACACTCATCACTCTCTCTCTCCCTCTATCACGCCTTCTCTATCACTGTCTCATTCACTCCCCCATCACTCCATCTCTCTCATCACTATCCCCATCTCTCTCTCTCTCCTCTGCCACTCACACATGAGCTGTCTTTCACCTTCTTCCTCACACACTCTTACTCTCACACATAAGTATGTGTACTCAGGTGTGCATATGTGTTCACACTCGCGCACTCTCACTCTTACACACACATACAATAACTCATTAACTTATGTGCCCGTGCGTACACTCACGCACACTCACGCACACTCACACACACTCACACACACACACACCCCCAAAGAGTCTGCACCTGTGCATTATTCGCATCCCTTCCTATCGGTGCTAATTGATAAGTCATATCTGTGGAGACCGACTTCTGCCCTCAGCCAGAGTGTGTTGGACAGAGATTACGCCCTTTCCACACGCTCCGCTGAATCCCTCTGCCTCTGTGCGCGCATACACACACACACACACACACACTCACACACACACTCACACACACACTCACACACACACTCACACTCACACTCACACACACACACACACACACACACACGTCGGCGCATGTCAAACTGCTCTCGTCATCTCTTCGGATGCTGCTCATCACTGCTTCTATATGACCTTGCTCAACTGAAGAAACAGATGAGGGAGGGAGATGGAGGGAGGGAGGAGAGAGTGAGGGATGAGGACGGTAGAAGGAAAGTGGAAGGAAGGGGAGAGACGTACTGGGAAATATAAAGATTTGTTCATTAGGATGTTATTTAATTCATTTAAATGACTGTATAATTCATTCCATGATGCAGGAATAGGGAATGCTCTATTAACACCAAATTGTTCTATTAATTTAAGGGACTTTTGTTGGTATTGCAGAATAGCTGATCTTCATTATCAGAGATTCAGTGTACAGCATCCGTGTGCGTGTGAGATAATTGTGGATGACTCATTTTGGTTTATTTATGTTGTGGATTAGAATTTCTCGGTGTGTCTCACTGTTCATTTCATTAAGTGCTGGTGTCATCTCCAGCACTGACTGTGTGATTACTTCCTCGTTACTGTGCAGCATGCGGAGTTGAAGTGGGGCGCCGTGAGGACTTTCCTCCATGACACCGCAGCGAGACCCGCCAGGTCATCACACTCGTACCCAGGATGTGACTCAACGTCTTCGTTGTATTGGGCTTCAGGAGAAATCTGGACATGTGAATTTGGGTTCTGCGTTTGAAATCGATGTAACGGGGATGACATTAAACCTGCGAGTCACGTCTGGGTTGTGTCATGATACAGAGTGTGGAGTTGGGTGTGGAGACAAGTGAGAATCATGCACTGAAGACCCACACTGAAACAAATCAATTAGTTTCAATCAGGTGTGTGTTTAAAGCTAAAAAAAAGGATAAAGTGTTAATTAAAAATATATATATATTTCCATATGTCCCTCCAGGACATCTCCCGCTTAATTAACCGCGAGACCACTCAAAGGTGCTAATTAAGTGGAGTTACTTCAAAGGACTTGGGCTGTGACTGGTAATGAGGATCTTAACCCTGCGAGACAGTGGCAGCAGGACGGCAGCGTCTGGGCAGCTGTGACCACGGGCTCCCGCAGGTCACCGCCACGCCGCAGCAGAGGCTAGCCAGGGCAGGGGTGCGCTAAACGCCGCTCCGCCGCCATGCAACGTGCTGCTGCCCTCCGTTACGGAATGTGTGTTTGTATTTGTCCACCAGGGAATACGGAGCATTTGATCAACTTTCTGATCGTGTGAAACCTGTTGCGGTTTCGGCATTGTCACGGCGATCGACAATAGAAGAAAAGTCTTTCATCAAAGAGACCGATTACTGTGTTCACATTCCAAGGCTGCCGTGAAGGAGCCCTTTAGAAATGGCTGGTCTTTTATTTACAATAAAGGACTTGACTGCAACTAGACTAATTGTTATAATTTAGTGTTTGATACCTTTCGAAATCTCTGTTGCTATGGAAACGTCTCCGGGTTTGATGGCGTCTAGTGTGCTGTGCCTCCGGTTTCTCCTCGGGGGTTTTGGTTGCCATTTCGAAACACGAGTGACCTGAGGAAGACTTTGAAGAAGACCTGACTGTACTGCTCCTCATCCTTCTCAAAGGGCCAGGATTCGAACTCCTTTAAACAGCTGCTGATGTCTCTAAAGACTTAGCCAGGTCAATACAGATTTGTAAGTCTTCCTTCATGAATATTCATGAGTAAATCCCTCTTTTCCCTTAGCAAGAAAAGCACTTGTGTTTCTGCTTGTTTTTTGTCTATAACTACTCTGAAGAATCAATTGTCTATTGACTTATTGAGTCCCCCCCCCCCCCCCCCCCCCTCTCTCTCTCTCTCTCTCTCTCTCTAATGGATGAGATTTTGTCTGTTCTATGCTAATGACGCTAGTGGCCAACTATTACTCTGAACCACAGTTAAAAGGGTTAGTAGTCCTTCTGATTTTCTACACCTACCATCACAGTTGAAGTGAGCGGTTTTCAGTGGCTCTCCTGATGCGTGCTGTGTTCACGCTCGCGCACTGCTTGCCGCGAAACCCTTCCTCTTGGGGCTGTTGTTTTGGGGGTTTCGTCTCCCACTCCGTGACTCTTTTGCATAGATATTTTGGCTCATCCGTCAGACGCCTACTCACACGTCCGTCTGGATTACACTCCGCTTCTCCCAGCAAGAAGAGCAATGTAGCTCACAACTAGCAGGGTTTCTCCTCTGGATGCTGTGCTTGTCCCCAGAAACATCTACACCCTCACCCCGTGTCACCCTGGTGTAGCAGATGGATGACGTGGCTTGGCTGGATGGTTATGTGGGTGGTGGTGGTGTTGGTAGATGTTTTCAGTTGAGAATGATTGGTCCTTTCAGCTTTCTGGGGGAGGGATTTAGCAGGTGCTCTTTGACTATAGGCTGAACAACCTACACTATATTGCCAAAAGTATTTGTTCACCTTCCTTGACTCACTAACCCATTCCAGGGTACCCGCGGGTCCTTAAAAAGTCTTAAAATGTCTTAAATTTAGTTTTCCATATTCAAGGCCTAAAAATGTCTTAAAAAGTCTGGAATTTTATGAGGGGAGGCATTAAATTATTATAAGTGTGTGTTGTTCAGTTGTTCTGGCGCGATGTGAACTTTGCCAAATCTAGCGCTAATGCAGAAAATAACGGCTCCAGGGTCTTAGTCCTAGATTCCTAGCGTTGGAGTACGGCCTCAACAACGTCAACAATTTTCGTTCGCCATCCCCCCCCCGTCAACGATGTGCATCCCCAGTAATAGTATTATTTTTTCTTGCGAGAGGTATTAAAAAGGTCTTAAAAGTCATTGAATTTGAGATTTAAAAATGTGCAGATACCCTGCCATTCCTAATCCATAGGGTTCAATATGACTTTCACCTTTTGCAGCTAGAACAGCTTCAACTCTTCTGGGAAGGCTGTCCACAAGGTTTAGGAGTGTGTTTATGGGGATTTTGATACTTGATGCGTCTCGAGGGTCCGCGCGGCGAAAATGACGTAATCGCTGTGGCTCCGCCCGTGCGCGAGAGCCTCGTGCACTGTCGATTCGCGAGGTTGTGCACCTCTCGAATTTTGTAACTTTGTGCGCCCCACCTCAGCACAATGAACAAAGTCATGTTTGCAGGGTTCATACACCTTTAAATAATGGAAATAAAGGACTTGTACGTCACTTTCAAGGTCCATTTCAATATTTCCCAGCATGTTAAACTTAATTAAGTTAAGTGTTTATACATATACTCGAAATGATTCGAAATAATTCGCTTTTATTCACATTATTTTATGGTGGTTTATTTTCAAAACGCCCAATCTTAACGTCTTCACGTTCTTTCATGTTTCGTCCTGGAATTACAAGAGGCTCGTATTTGTTTACGTAATACAAGAGAACTGTTAAAGTACTTTCCTGCACTTTTCAAACCTGAAACACAAAGCAACATAAAAATTCATTAGGTAAATGTTCATTCCCCTGTTTTTGAGAGGTGTTTCTTATACTACCATATATCGTTTCTGAGAACAATGTGACGCGGAAAGTATAAACGCCTCCACCGTTCGCGGAGGTTTGCGCGAGGTGGGCAGAGTCGAGCGCTACGGTCACTCGTGAAAGTATAACAAGGCTTAATTCATCCCTAAGGTGTTCTATCGGGTTGAGGTCAGGACTCTGTGCAGGCCGGTCAAGTTCATCCACACCAAACTCTGCCATCTATGTCTTTATAAACGTTGCTTTTTATGCACAGTTGTGTTGAAAGAGGAAGGGGCCAGCTCCAAACTGTTCCCACAAAATTGGGAGCATGGAATTGTCCAGAATGTCTTGGTATGCATAAGCATTCAGAGTTCCTTTCACTGAAACAAAGGGGTCAGGTCCAGCTCCTGAAAAACAACCCCACTCCATAATCCCCCCTCCACCAAACTTTACACTTGGCACAATGCAGTCAGACCCAGACTCGTCCATCAGATTGCCAGATGGAGAAGTGCGCTTCGCCACACCAGAGAACGCTTTGCAATGCACTTGGTGATGCAAGACCTAGATGCAGCTGCTTGACCATGGAAACACATTCCATGAAGCTCTCTGTGCACTGTTCTTGAGCTAATCTGAAGGCCAGATGAAGTTTGGATGTCTGTACTGGTTGACCTCTTCACGATATGTACTTCAGCATCAGCTGACCCCGCTCAGTCAGTTGTGGCCTACCACTTCTGAGGCGCATGGCACAACTGCCTGACTGGGATCAGTCTTTACATTTCCTGTCTCATTAAACATGCCTGCCAAACAATATCATTGTAATCATGTTAAAGTTTAGGGTTGCTGTTTACATGTTGCTGTCTGCGATATATTTAATAAATCCTTTGGTGGACCGTTGGTTTTATATGGTAAAAGTTTGGCCTGCATTATTTAGACCTTTCTGTTGTTGTTGTTGTTGTTGTTGGTTCATACAAATGCTGTGATTCATCAAACACCCACAGAACTCTCATCTGGGGGAGGGGGACTCATTTTCATATCTGTCTGGCAAAGGGAGACCTTGTAATAACTATTACAAAGCAAAAAACTGGGCAGCTCTGCCAACAAATACACTTGAAATGAAGCTGAGATAACTGATTTTAGATCAGTGCTCTATGATGTGCTTAGCCTGTAAACAACCAGTAGTCTCACATTAACTCAGTATATATCAGTAGTCTCAAATTAATACTACATGGTACCAACTAGCACATTTATATCTTCAAGTTGTTTGTCATTGCTATTTATTTGTCTTTGTTTTATTATTAGCCTTGTTTTTATTGACAATAGTTTTCAGTTCTGCTTCTTTCTTCCTAAAGAGACTTATTCTTAACTTTATGGGAGAACAATCAGTCCTAATAGCTCGGGACTGCTCTGCTGCAGAACGGCGCCTCGGAAAACCCGCATATCGTTATGTGCGTGGGGTGTGCTGGAAACGGCCTCAGATGTTGCGATATCGCAGCAGAGGCCACGTGCTCTGCACCAGGGCGACTCGTACATATCATCGTAATGGCGGCACGTGAGCCGTCCTGGGACTCCATCCCATAACCGCGTTATTCTTCATTTGTTGCGCCGTCTGCATTATGAGCTACGGAAACACTTTTTTGGGTTGTTGTAGACGCACGCTATGCTTGACCTGATGCGTGTTATAATGGGGCTTTGGTGCGTTGAAAGTTCGTTAAATTACTATGATGCCCGGGGCTCTAATTTCGTGTCGGTGCGGAGGCGGTAAAGTCATCCGGTGCTGCATTCCATAGGACGCACGCATATTTGATGATGTTTGTTAATTCCGTGCACAGAAATAAACATGGCTGCAAAGTGCTGGTTGGAGAAGTGAAACAGGTCCGTGACATTTCAAATCACGGGTCGTTTTGAACTCATTTAGGATTAAAAAAACTGCACGTGCAGTCCTGCCAACTCGGACCTACAGCACTGTATTTCAGTGTAAAGACCAGTGTCCAATTTCCCACAGTGAGATTTTGACCGCGACCTTTACCACACTAATGTACATCTCCCGGTTGCTAACTAAACACAACTGATGATTTTTTTTTTTTTATAAGCTAAATAAATTATTTGTTTACTATTAAATTAATTACACAGCTGATGTGTCATTATGCGTGGAATATTTATAATTTAAATGATTGTCATTCCAATTATGTAAGTATGTAAGTACTCTTACTGTTGTTGTTGTTGTTGTTATTGTTATTACTACTACTACTACATATTTTTACAGCCAACATGTCTGCCTCGCTCGTGCTGGGTCCCAGAAGTCAGCCGTATCAGTTAAGGATGGTCCCATCTTACGAAACCTTTTATACATGTGCACATACACACATGGATACTTGTGTGTGTGTGTGCCAGATGGCGGAACATTCCAGACTGCGCGTGAGACTCTGGATGTTGCAGTAGGCTGGCCCTCCACGCATGGCCCCCCCGGGAGTGCGGGACAGTTGAGCCAGCTCTGCCAGGCTCTGTCTCTCCCAGCACCTCGCAAGGACACGAAGTAACGTCAATAAGCGGCTATAAATATCAGCCATTGTCTCCCGTCCTCTGGGACGTCGCGTGTGGTATATGTCACGTGGTGCGTTCTGCTGAGGCAGATGTTATCTTCGTCCTCTTTGCTCCCGAAGTACAGCTCATCCTCAGTTTTAATTTTGCTGTCTCTTCTTCTGGGTTTTTTTTTTTTGGCTGTCCGACTTTCTGCAGACGGCTGGGGTGGGTGGGATGTTGGTGGGGGGGGGCGTCTTCCGTCAGGTGTGTCCCGACACGGACGCCTCCACAGCTGTCACCTCTCCACCCCCCCACGAGAGAGGACGCGACGTGAGCTGATACGATTCGGCCTCCTGGGATTCCGGATGTTTCTGTTGACGAGGTATCGTCAGCTATCGAGGGAGGAGCTGTAAAGCCAGACTGAAACATTTCGGAAGGTTATGGAGGCTGTGTATTTGTTGATCTCATTTCGTTTGTGTATACAGTGAGTCACAATGTCCTGCTTGATGGAAGCAGGTTCCGAACGACCCCCCGTATCCCGTGTGGACGGTCTGCCATGGCTCACGGCCCTCAGCAGGGGTTTCTCAAAGGTCACACTTGTCACTTCTTGCTCTGCTGTGGTGGCAGTCCAATTACTGGCCCTCGTTTCTGATGCAAACGAGCTTTGTTTCACCCTCCGTTAGCTGTGCTGTTTACACTTGCGCTGTGATGTGCACATTCAATTTGAATAAAATGTTGATAATTTCTGTTGGGCCAGGAGCACACTATAAGCAGACTGAATTGAGAGGAACGAAAGTTCTGAAGTGCTGTTCTGTGACATTTTGAGGAATGAACGTCTCTGCTCGTAGCTTGCTAAAAGCAACCCCCCCCCCCCCCCCCCCCCCCTGAAAATGACTGACATTCACTATTTCTTCATTCACTTCAATTTGAAATTTCCCTTTGATGTATTGGACATCTCTCCCTAACCTGTTAGTGTGGCTTGAGACTGAGGGATGGTGATGGGGATTTAGAGGGTGATTTTAGGGTGAAGGTGGATGGGGTTTTAGAGGGTGATTTTAGGGTGAAGGTGGATGGGATTTAGAGGGTGATTTTAGGTTGAAGGTGGATGGGATTTAGAGGGTGATTTTAGGGTGAAGGTGGATGGGATTTAGAGGGTGATTTTAGGGTGAAGGTGGATGGGATTTAGAGGGTGATTTTAGGGTGAAGGTGGATGGGATTTAGAGGGTGATTTTAGGGTGAAGGTGGATGGGATTTAGAGGGTGATTTTAGGGTGAAGGTGGATGGGGTTTTAGAGGGTGATTTTAGGGTGAAGGTGGATGGGGTTTTTGAGCGATTGTTGTTGGTTTATGGGAGCTGTTGGCACTGCCTGAGCTTTGGCGGGGACTTTTGAGGATTAGTTCATGGAGCCTTAAACAAAACAGCAGCAGAAACGTGATGGAGCCACGCTGGAGTGGGATGTGTGGCAGGAGACATCGCAGGAGACATCGCAGGAGACATCGCAAGAGACAGAGACAGAGACAGAGACAGAGACAGAGAGAGAGAGAGAGAGAGAGAGAGATGCACGGAGGAGAGAAAGGCAGGAAATGAACTGGAGGTGAGAATGAGAGTGATAGCAAGTCCATTAGCGTTTGGGTGGCGTGTGGTGGTGGTGTGGGGGGGGGGGGGGGGGGTTGTGATATTGGAGTAACAGGTCCTGTACAATGGAGGCATATGGTGTCAGGTTGAAATCTCCATGTCTCATCAGCCTGGCCTCTGTTGAACGCCAGTCACCCCCCTGCCCAATGGGTACTTTCCTTTTCCAACTGTGTGTGTGTCTGCGCGCGCACGGTGAGTGTGGACGGGGGTGTGTGTGTGTGTGTGTGTGTATTGTACTGGTTTAACTAATCCCTGCACGTCCATTTGAAAGCATGTGCTACTGTTTAACGTTGCCTCTCTCCAAGCAGAGTCTCCGGAGTGCTGGTGAAGATAATTACTGTTGAACCAGTGTCCCGTGGGATGGGGGGGGGGTGTCTGCGTGCTGTCCCTGTTCCCACCGCCCTCTCCTGGGGACGGCATCACCACTGCTCCCCCACCTGCTCCAGCCTCCCGCCGCCTTCTGCACTGGAATTTCAGAATTTCAGCAGCTCCCAGCCCACACTTGGGCCGCACCCGGGCTAAATTTAGCACAGGGGAAACTTGATATTTACTGGTAATATTTGTAAAGTGGTTGCCATGGCATTCCTTCTGCTCCTCTCTGCAGGTGTAATTAATGAAGGTAAATGACATTGTAACAAGACTCGGAGGGAAATTAATGTAAACAGAGAGAAAATGGGGAAAGCGAAGGTAGTAATTTCACCCCTACAATATGTTCAGAGTTTCCATTTGATGTTGACTGTACAGATTAGATTGTAAACCACCGTGTTTCTCTGTCTCCCTGGATAGATCAGTGGTCTTAATCAGACCTCTTTCTCTGTCTCCCTGGACTGATTAGAGGTTTTAACCAGACCTCTTTTTCTGTCTCCCTGGACAGATTAGTGGTCTTAATCAGACCCCATTTGGCCCTCTGTCCTGTTCTGTGTTGGCCATCATCTTCAGCTCTTGCTTGTTTACAGGGATTACTTGATAAATGTATTTTGTTAAAGATCACTGAGTACCTGTTGAAAATATTGAATATAATCTGATTATCATAGTAACATCATGTGGAAAACCCATACCATCAGTATACTAAATACAGAATATACAGAATACTGGTCCAGTACTGTGGAAGATTGTGGTACCAGCAACATTCCAGTTGAGGATAAAAAAATAAATAAAAAATTATATTTATTTACAAATTAAATTTTTATTATTAAATTATAAATGAGACACCATATAATATAACAGTTTTTACCGTCTGCACATAATGACAGGCAATATCCCAAAAGACCACAAAAGACCCCTTATTTTAACCACATAATAATCAGGCTCCCTGAAATTGCTGACGCAGGATCACGTCCATGAGGAAAGAGCTTCCCTCTGGGTACCAGAAAACAATGCTTGTGCTTTCTTAAACAGAAGAGAAAATGAGGCAATTCTTTAAAGCGTATGCCTTTGTAACAGTGGCTCTGTGCTGTCTCCATTTCTAACCAAATGTGAATATGTAATTTGAATAGATTTCCAATAATGATCAATAAATAGAACATTGGCTCCTTTGTATGGATTTGAGAAAATGAGCGGTAAATAGAACCTTAGGCCTTTGTACACATTTATAAGAAATTACTTATAAATCTCATTGCCATCTCTCAGCCCACCGCCATCTTCCACCAACCATCTCATACGGGGTGGTTTGAGACTTCTTAACAGCTGAAGACAGGCCCAGCTTACTCGACCCCTCCACTCCTGTCAAAATGGTATGATGGGTTCAGTTGGTTTTAGGTACAGGTGAGAACAAAGGTTCTTCATTCTCAAACCGTGGCATTTTGTTGAAATGTATTGCCTAGAATGCTATTCTGCAGTAGATCATTTATGGGAGAGTTGTCAAGTTTTGCATAAGAGAGTACTCGAGTAGCATAAGAGAGATGGCATGTCTTAAAATGAGGCTGATGACCTGGGTGTGTTCTCGTCACATGCAGCGTTATAGCTTGTGTGATCATGACTGCAGGACATAACAGGAGAAAAATTCTTCATCACATGTCAATTACTGACTGTTTGAACAGTAATCGGCAGTTTATCTTCAAAGAAGCACAAACTAATGTTTCATTTAATGCCTTTCACTTAACATAACACCTATAATCATAAGAAACTGTGTTCTGGTTATATAATGCCACTGCATGTAGGGTGTTCTACATGCAGTGACGTGTTCCTGCATGTGTGTTGGCTGTGTGTGACACACGAGAGCTCCTACTCGCTGACCGCACCAGGAACACCATGGGACCTCAGTAATCTGGAGTGGTGGATGGACGTTCGCGGCCCCGTGTTGTGGGCGTGGTCAGCATGCGTCTCCTGTGTCACTGACTGGCGGGGCAATCCCCTACGGACCCATGGGAGGCACAAACGACAAGGGCTTTTGATCAACCTTTCTTCTCCTTCCTTTCCTCTTTTCTCTCTCTCTCTCTCTCTCACTCTCTCACATATATTTTTGAAGATCTACCTCTCCAGACCCAGGGTGCTGTAGACGAGGTTCTTCTCTGACGTCTCCTTGTCAGCCTCACACATGCCAAACAGCCTGACAGGCAGTGCTGACTCGGCCGTTCCCCCCGCTGCCCCCCAGGGGCGCTCAGGAGATGCCTCCTTTCTCGGCTGCTTCTCCTCTCCAGCTGTTTTTGCTCATTCCTGGGTGAATGACTCTTTACTGAATGACAGGCAGAACGATGAAGAGTCGTTCTGGCGCCAGGCTTCAAAATCACCCCCGAAATGCTTCAGCCGCGCGGACTGAGAGCTGGAGCCCAGCGGCACTCTGCCTCTTAGGAACGGTGGCCGTGCCGAGTGGATGACACGCCATTGCTTCTTTCTGTTCTCTCCTTCCTTCTCTCTGGGATGGAGGGATGTCTGAATCACTGACCACTCCGTTGTCCTACATACACATGTGCAAGGAATTTAACTTCAGGCCTGTGCAGTATTTAGAATAAGAATGCAAACCAGTATGAACTGGGAACTAGGGGTGTGTTTAAAAAATCGATTTTTCAATTCAAATCGATCTTCATTTGAATGATTCGATATCGATTTAATAAACCTGAGATCGATCTTTAGAATTGGCTAATTTTCCCCGCATATGCGTACCGTTTTAACGTCTCGTGTTTTATCTCACGTGACATGCTTGAATTCCACCTTGTTTAGGTGTATGAACCCTGCAAACATGACTTTGTTCATTGCGCTGAAGTGCGGCATGCGCAAAGTTTCAAAATTTGAGAGGTGCACGACCTTGCGAAGCAACAGCGCACGGGCGGAGCCACCGTGATTACATCGTTTTCGGTGCGCGGACCCTCACGCCGGTCGCAACGCGTCAAGTATAAAGCTGTGAAGTTTTCTCAATAGCTGACAATATTGTTACTGCAAAGGAGCTGTCTCACTCCTCAACATGTTGATCAGCTCATTTTCTTGCAGAAAATTTTGACAATCTCCAAGATGTCAGAAAGCAGTCATGAATAAATCTTAGTTTTTGGACCTTAATGTTTACAATATTCAGAACTATGTTCATAAATGTTTTTTTTACATATTTATTTACACTTTAAAGGGCTGTTCAAAACCTTTCAATGCCTTTTCTGGTAAAGGAACAATGTGGAAGTGTGTGCATTAATTGATATAAAAACACTATCACAGTATAAACTAGGGGTCAGGAAATTTTCGATTGTTAGATGCATCTCGATGCGCAACGTGGACGATTCAGAATCGATTCACAAATGACAACAATCGATTGACGTTAGCTACGCGCACGCAAGAAGAGCGGCAAATCCAGCCGACACTAACTGAGGGTCCGCACGACGAAAATGATGTAATCGCGGTGACTTCGCCCGTGCGCGAGGGTCTCGCGCGTTGTCGATTTGCGAGGTCGTGCACCTCTCGAGTTTTGTAACTTCGCGCGCGCCGCCCCTCAGCGCAATGAACAAAGTCATGTTTGCAGGGTTCATTCACCTATACAAGGTGGAATTAAAGCACTTGTACGTCACTTTCAAGGTCCATTTCTATATTTCCCAGCACGTTAAACATTTATACATGTACTCGAAATGATTCGAAATAATTCGCTTTTTTATCACATTATTGTTTTAAGTCAGCTGCTAGCACATAATTCTATTCTTGTGTGGAAGCTGTGGTTTTAGCACCACATATTTGTTTGTTGTTTGCACATAATGTTGGTTAAGAGTTGGCATTTGCTGAAATCTGTTAATTTACTGCAAACATGCTGCTACAGGTGCACTTTTTCAGTTTGTATTTCTTTGTTCAGTTCTCTGGAGTGTGGCCTTGTACTTGCCATATTGCTTTCGTTTGATTAAATATAAAATAAAATGGGAGTTTTAAAATGGAAATAAAATTGAAGTTAATTCATCATAGATTGCTACTACCAAGATGCATCAATAATCGTTTTATAATCGAATCGCAGACCTCTGAATCGTAATCGAATCGTAGAGTGCTTGGAGATTCCCACCCTTAGTATAAACACTAATATCTTAATACATTTTTTAAAAGTTTGAGTGATCCTTGTATCATTACAACATTTCACATTCAAACTACACTTTATTGTAACTGAAATTTCCCTACAAGAATCGATATTGAATCGGATCGAATCGAATCGAAAATCGAATTGAATCGGGACCTTGTGAATCGGAATCGAATCGAACTGGGAAATCAGTGGTGATACCCACCCCTACTGGGAACAGTACACGGTTACTTTACTCGAGATTACTGCGGGAAAAACAGCCTCGATGTTGCATCAGTGTGTGTGTGTGTTTGTAAGGTCACGTGTTTTACTGAAATTGTCATGTTTTGATTTTTGTATTGGTTTATTTATTTATTACATTTAGAGGAGAATTAAGGTGAGTTTCTGTAAAATTCCAGCATGCGGCACAAAGCTTCTCAGAGCCATCAGTGTTCACTGTCTACCCCTGTGGGCGATGATGATGATGTACGAGTTTGGCCTGCAGCACAGTGTGTGAGTGTTTGGCACCACTGTGCCCTTGGGCAAGGGACCGGGGCCCCAGCTGGTCCCGTAAGGCAAAGAAGGGCCCAACCTCTGGCTCAGTGCCCAAGGTCTCTCCCACTGTGCTGAGCTGGCATGGCCCACCTGTCTGCCATTATTGGGAAGTTTCTAGAATGTTCAGCCCCCATTCACGCTGGATCTGCTGGCGTGCCAGTTTTTTTGTGGAAGATCCTCAATACTTGCAGTGAGTGCCTGGACGTTTGTGGCTGGGTCCGAGTTCTGGATCAGAGGGAGTGGAAGCGGTCCAGTTTTCTTCTCTGTGGGCTGCAGAGATATTCATGCCTGTCTGTATAGTGGCTGGTTGGGATTTCTGCTGTGTTTGATGGGCTATTCTGGTCCAAAGTGGAGTGCTTGCCCACGGCTACCTTTGTCTGCCAGCTTCTCCAGTGCTAAGTGGGGTTGAAGGCCATCCCTGTTGTTAGCCAATCAGGACACAGTGTGTTTTAATGTCTCCCTCCTTCCCTCACACACACACACACACACACACACACACACACACACACACACACACACACACACATATGTACAATCTCACTCTCACACATATTCACCCATGCCGGTCGTGTCCCATTACTCACACTTGCACCCTCGCGACCCTCGTCTGTGCCTTCCTGCTCAGGTCTGTAGGATGTAGGGCCTGTGAGGTTGTAGGGCATGGGGGGCTGTAGGTTATAGGGCCTGTGAGGCTGTAGGGCGTGGGGGGCTGTAGGTTATAGGGCCTGTGAGGCTGTAGGGCGTGGGGGGCTGTAGGTTATAGGGCCTGTGAGGCTGTAGGGCGTGGGGGGCTGTAGGTTATAGGGCCTGTGAGGCTGTAGGGCGTGGGGGGCTGTAGGTTATAGGGCCTGTGAGGCTGTAGGGCGTGGGGGGCTGTAGGCCAGGGGTGCCCAATACGTCCATCATGATTGACCGGTCGATTGCGAAGGAAGTGTGGGTAGGGTGTGTGAGGCTGTGTGAGTCGGCAGGGCCTGTGAGGCTGCAGGGCCTGTGAGGCTGTAGGACATGTGAGGCTGCAGGGCCTGTGAGGGTGTAGGGCGTGTGAGGCTGTGTGAGGCTGCAGGGCCTGTGAGGGTGTAGGGCGTGTGAGGCTGTGTGAGGCTGCAGGGCCTGTGAGGGTGTAGGGCGTGTGAGGCTGTAGGCTGTAGGACGTGTGCGGCTGTAGGGCATGTGAGGCCTGTTTGCTATTAATATTCTACAAAACTAGTTGTACGACCAGCATCACATCGCGTTGAAATGACAATCGAACAAACTCGTGTTCTGGTGCTGGCATGACAGGATCTGACATCACGTTTTACTGCAAATGTTTTTGACGTTTTATCAACCAGATGTGAAATGCAGTCGATAAAAGAATGGGGAGCCATCATTGAGAGACACTTCCACTTCATTCAACCCGCAGTTTCATCAGCGTGTTCTGGTGCCGTCTGGTTGATGAATGTACGTGGAGCTGTAGGTAATCTAAGCACACCCATCTACAGCTTTGCTGATGCAGATAGCATGCAGCTCTTGGTCTGCTGGTTTGAATTAAGCGATCTGGAGTTTTTCCGACGTCATCAGAGTGCACACTTTAGGGAGGACCCTAGGACTCTGGCTGAGAACTGGGACGAGGTTACACACATCCAGAGCTTCAGCCACTATTACCCGACACACACACACACACACACACACACACACACACACACAGCCGACTTGTCCCCCGGTGTAGGCACTCTCGGTCTGCCAAAACGTACACCCACCACACCAGATTTATGATGAAATCTGACAGAAAGACTCAATTAGACTACATTTTTTTCAAATGGCTTCCAGCAACGGCTCCTGTTTGATAATCAGTTCCGAGTATGTGGTGTGAGGGGTGAGATGTTTTTCAGAGCTGTGTGTGTGTGTGTGTGTGTGTGTGTGTGTGTGTGTGTGTGCGCGCGCGCATGTGCTTACACTTCTATGTCCCGTTAGGTCGAATGGCAGCTGTCTTTATTTTGTGCCGCTGTCTGGTGCTGTTTTGTAATGTGGCAATTAATCCCACTTACTTGAATAATCCCAAGTGCTTTGGTGCTCTGTAACCAGGGTGCTGCTTTGGTACTCTGTAACCAGGGTGCTGCTTTGGTACTCTGTAACCAGGGTGCTGCTTTGGTGCTCTGTAACCAGGGTGCTGCTTTGGTGCTCTGTAACCAGGGTGCTGCTTTGGTACTCTGTAACCAGGGTGCTGCTTTGGTACTCTGTAACCAGGGTGCTGCTTTGGTGCTCTGTAACCAGGGTGCTGCTTTGGTGCTCTGTAACCAGGGTGCTGCTTTGGTACTCTGTAACCAGGGTGCTGCTTTGGTACTCTGTAACCAGGGTGCTGCTTTGGTGCTCTGTAACCAGGGTGCTGCTTTGGTGCTCTGTAACCAGGGTGCTGCTTTGGTGCTCTGTAACCAGGGTGCTGCTTTGGTGCTCTGTAACCAGGGTGCTGCTTTGGTACTCTGTAACCAGGGTGCTGCTTTGGTGCTCTGTAACCAGGGTGCTGCTTTGGTGCTCTGTAACCAGGGTGCTGCTTTGGTACTCTGTAACCAGGGTGCTGCTTTGGTGCTCTGTAACCAGGGTGCTGCTTTGGTGCTCTGTAACCAGGGTGCTGCTTTGGTACTCTGTAACCAGGGTGCTGCTTTGGTACTCTGTAACCAGGGTGCTGCTTTGGTGCTCTGTAACCAGGGTGCTGCTTTGGTGCTCTGTAACCAGGGTGCTGCTTTGGTGCTCTGTAACCAGGGTGCTGCTTTGGTGCTCTGTAACCAGGGTGCTGCTTTGGTGCTCTGTAACCAGGGTGCTGCTTTGGTACTCTGTAACCAGGGTGCTGCTTTGGTGCTCTGTAACCAGGGTGCTGCTTTGGTGCTCTGTAACCAGGGTGCTGCTTTGGTACTCTGTAACCAGGGTGCTGCTTTGGTGCTCTGTAACCAGGGTGCTGCCTCCCACAGGGGGCGAGGCAGCGTGCCATGGGTCTCCTGCCCCTCAGCACACAGACGCAAAGACAGTGGAGTGTGTGGCCGGGCGTGTGTGATAAGGCCGTGGGAGGGTGTGTTGGCTGGCGTTTAGGTCGATGGCCATGCTATCATCTCCACCTCATCATGGATAGAGAGATTAGAGAATAAAAAAAAAAACAATTTGGGCATCTAATATATGCCTCTGCTCACTCTCCATACCCTGCTTCTCTCTCTCTCTCTCTCTCTCTCACACACACACACACACACACACACACACACACACACACACACACACACACACTCGTATGCACTCTTTCTCTGTTCTTCTCTTCCTTCCCCTTCATTTCTCCCCTCACCATCCCATCACCTCTCCTGCTCTGTTTCCTCGAAGCTTAATAGCTTTGTTCTTAGGTTTCACTGATCACAGCACACAGGGTGACGTACACACACACACACACACACACACACACACACACACACCCACCCAATAATGAACCCACCTGCCAACACCAAAGTAAAAGTCTCCTGGATGCAGGGTCTCCTTTCCCACTAAAGTCTTTCCCCGGCCGCTTAATGGCCACAGTGTCCGGGAGGCGGCGTCCACGATGTGTGCTGAGTACACACTTCACAGTGCAGCGCTCCAGAGTGAGGACACACCTGCCGTCCATCTGGCTGTCTCATTATGTCCCCAGGGAGGGAAGGGGGGTAAAGGGGGTATGGGGGAAGGGGGGGTAGTGGAGGTATGGGGAGGAGGGGTAAAGGGGGTGTGGGGGAAGGGGGGTAGTGGAGGTATGGGGGAAGGGGGGGTAGTGGAGGTATGGGGAGGAGGGGTAATGGGGGGGTGTGGGGGGAAGGGGGGGGTAGTGGAGGTATGGGGAGGAGGGGTAAAGGGGGTGTGGGGGAAGGGGGGGTAGTGGAGGTATGGGGAGGAGGGGTAATGGGGGGGTGTGGGGGAAGGGGGGGGGTAGTGGAGGTATGGGGAGGAGGGGTAAAGGGGGTGTGGGGGAAGGGGGGTAGTGGAGGTATGGGGAGGAGGGGTAAAGGGGGTGTGGGGGAAGGGGGGTAGTGGAGGTATGGGGAGGAGGGGTAATGGGGGGGTGTGGTGGAAGGGGGGGTAGTGGAGGTATGGGGAGGAGGGGTAAAGGGGGTGTGGGGGAAGGGGGGTAGTGGAGGTATGGGGAGGAGGGGTAATGGGGGTGTGGGGGAAGGGGGGGGGTAGTGGAGGTATGGGGAGGAGGGGTAAAGGGGGTGTGGGGAAGGGGGGTAGTGGAGGTATGGGGAGGAGGGGTAATGGGGGGGTGTGGGGAAGGGGGGTAGTGGAGGTATGGGGAGGAGGGGTAATGGGGGGGTGTGGGGGAAGGGGGGTAGTGGAGGTATGGGGAGGAGGGGTAAAGGGGGTGTGGGGGAAGGGGGGGTAGTGGAGGTATGGGGAGGAGGGGGTAAAGGGGGTGTGGGGGAAGGGGGGTAGTGGAGGTATGGGGAGGAGGGGTAATGGGGGGTGTGGTGGAAGGGGGGGTAGTGGAGGTATGGGGAGGAGGGTAAAGGGGGTGTGGGGGAAGGGGGGTAGTGGAGGTATGGGGAGGAGGGGTAATGGGGGGTGTGGTGGAAGGGGGGTAGTGGAGGTATGGGGAGGAGGGGTAAAGGGGGGTGTGGGGGAAGGGGGGTAGTGGAGGTATGGGGAGGAGGGGTAATGGGGGTGGGGGGAAGGGGGGGGGTAGTGGAGGTATGGGGAGGAGGGGTAAAGGGGGTGTGGGGAAGGGGGGTAGTGGAGGTATGGGGAGGAGGGGTAATGGGGGGTGTGGGGGAAGGGGGGGTAGTGGAGGTATGGGGAGGAGGGGTAATGGGGGGTGGGTGTGGGGAAGGGGGGTAGTGGAGGTATGGTGGAGGAGGGGTAAAGGGGGTGTGGGGGAAGGAGGGGTAGTGGAGGTATGGGGAGGAGGGTAGTGGGGGTGTGGGGAAGGGGGGGGGTAGTGGAGGTATGGGGAGGAGGGGTAAAGGGGGTGTGGGGGAAGGGGGGTAGTGGAGGTATGGGGAGGAGGGGTAAAGGGGGTGTGGGGGAAGGGGGGTAGTGGAGGTATGGGGAGGAGGGGTAAAGGGGGTGTGGGGAAGGGGGGTAGTGGAGGTATGGGGAGGAGGGGTAATGGGGGGGTGTGGGGGAAGGGGGGGTAGTGGAGGTATGGGGAGGAGGGGTAAAGGGGGTGTGGGGGAAGGGGGGTAGTGGAGGTATGGGGAGGAGGGGTAAAGGGGGTGTGGGGGAAGGGGGGTAGTGGAGGTATGGGGAGGAGGGGTAATGGGGGGTGTGGTGGAAGGGGGGGTAGTGGAGGTATGGGGAGGAGGGGTAAAGGGGGTGTGGGGGAAGGGGGGTAGTGGAGGTATGGGGAGGAGGGGTAATGGGGGGTGTGGTGGAAGGGGGGGTAGTGGAGGTATGGGGAGGAGGGGTAAAGGGGGTGTGGGGGAAGGGGGGTAGTGGAGGTATGGGGAGGAGGGGTAGTGGGGGGTGTGGGGGAAGGGGGGGGTAGTGGAGGTATGGGGAGGAGGGGTAAAGGGGGTGTGGGGGAAGGGGGGTAGTGGAGGTATGGGGAGGAGGGGTAATGGGGGGGTGTGGGGGAAGGGGGGGTAGTGGAGGTATGGGGCGGAGGGGTAATGGGGGGGTGTGGGGGCAGGGGGGGTAGTGGAGGTATGGGAGGAGGGGTAAAGGGGGTGTGGGGGAAGGGGGGTAGTGGCGGTATGGGGAGGAGGGGTAGTGGGGGTGTGGGGGAAGGGGGGGGGGTAGTGGAGGTATGGGGAGGAGGGGTAAAGGGGGTGTGGGGAAGGGGGGTAGTGGAGGTATGGGGAGGAGGGGTAAAGGGGGTGTGGGGGCCGGGGGGTAGTGGGGTATGGGGAGGAGGGTAATGGGGGGAGTGTGGGGAAGGGGGGGTAGTGGAGGTATGGGGAGGAGGGGTAATGGGGGTGTGGGGGAAGGGGGGGTAGTGGAGGTATGGGGAGGAGGGGTAAGGGGGGGTGTGGGGGAAGGGGGGGGTAGTGGAGGTATGGGGAGGAGGGGTAAAGGGGGTGTGGGGGAAGGGGGGGTGTGGAGGTATGGGGAGGAGGGGTAAGGGGTGTGGGGAAGGGGGGTAGTGGAGGTATGGGGAGGGGGTAAAGGGGGTGAGGGGGAAGGGGGGTAGTGGAGGTATGGGGAGGAGGGGTAATGGGGGGGTGTGGGGAAGGGGGGTCGTGGAGGTATGGGGAGGAGGGGTAATGGGGGTGTGGGGGAAGGGGGGAGTGGAGGTATGGGGAGGGAGGGTAATGGGGGGGTGTGGTGGAAGGGGGGTAGTGGAGGTATGGGGAGGAGGGGTAAGGGGGTGTGGGGAAGGGGGGTAGTGGAGGTATTGGGAGGAGGGGTAATGGGGGTGTGGGGGAAGGGGGGGGGTAGTGGAGGTAGGGGAGGAGGGGTAAGGGGGTGTGGGGGAAGGGGGTAGTGGAGGTATGGGGAGGACGGGGTAATGGGGGGGTGTGGGGGAAGGGGGGTAGTGGAGGTATGGGGCAGGAGGGGTAATGGGGGGGTGTGGGGGAAGGGGGGTAGTGGAGGTATGGGGACGGAGGGGTAAAGGGGGTGTGGGGGAAGGGAGGGGTAGTGGAGGTATGGGGAGGAGGGTAGTGGGGGTGTGGGGGAAGGGGGGGGTAGTGGAGGTATGGGGAGGAGGGGTAAAGGGGGTGTGGGGGAAGGGGGGTAGTGGAGGTATGGGGAGGAGGGGTAAAGGGGGTGTGGGGGAAGGGGGGTAGTGGAGGTATGGGGAGGAGGGGTAAAGGGGGGGTGTGGGGAAGGGGGGTAGTGGAGGTATGGGGAGGAGGGGTAATGGGGGGTGTGGGGGAAGGGGGGGTAGTGGAGGTATGGGGAGGAGGGGTAAAGGGGTGTGGGGAAGGGGGTAGTGGAGGTATGGGAGGAGGGTAAAGGGGTGTGGGGAAGGGGGTAGTGGAGGTATGGGAGGAGGGTAATGGGGGGGTGTGGTGGAAGGGGGGGTAGTGGAGGTATGGGGAGGAGGGGTAAAGGGGGTGTGGGGGAAGGGGGGTAGTGGAGGTATGGGGAGAGGGGTAATGGGGGGGTGTGTGGACTGGGGGGGTAGTGGAGGTATGGGGAGGAGGGGTAAAGGGGGTGTGGGGAAGGGAGGGTAGTGGAGGTATGGGGAGGAGGGGTAGTGGGTGGTGTGGGGGAAGGGGGGGGT
This sequence comes from Brachyhypopomus gauderio, assembly GCF_052324685.1. Lineage (NCBI taxonomy): Eukaryota > Metazoa > Chordata > Actinopteri > Gymnotiformes > Hypopomidae > Brachyhypopomus > Brachyhypopomus gauderio. The sequence continues at coordinate 1,123,500 of NW_027506887.1, forward strand.
AGTGGAGGTATGGGGAGGAGGGTAAGGGGGTGTCGGGGGAAGGGGGGTAGTGGAGGTCTGGGGACGGAGGGGTAATGGGGGGGTGTGGGGGAAGGGGGGTAGTGGAGGTATGGGGAGGAGGGGTAATGGGGGGGTGTGGGGGAAGGGGGGGTAGTGGAGGTATGGGGAGGAGGGGTAAAGGGGGTGTGGCGGGAAGGGCGGGGTAGTGGAGGTATGGGGAGGAGGGGTAGTGGGGGTGTGGGGGAAGGGGGGGGGCTGGTAGTGGAGGTATGGGGAGGAGGGGTAAAGGGGGTGTGGGGGAAGGGGGGTAGTGGAGGTATGGGGAGGAGGGGTAAAGGGGTGTGGGGAAGGGGGGTAGTGGAGGTATGGGGAGGCGGGGTAATGGGGGTGTGGGGGACGGGAGGGTAGTGGAGGTATGGGGTGGAGGGTATGGGGGTGTGGGGAAGGGGGCGGGTAGTGGAGGTATGGGGAGGAGGGTAGGGGGGGTGGGGGAAGGGGGGGGTAGTGGAGGTACTGGGAGGAGGAGGGCGGTAAAGGGGGTGTGGGGGAAGGGGCGGTAGTGGAGGTCTGGGGAGGAGGGGTAAAGGGGGGTGTGGGGAAGGGCGGGGTAGTGGAGGTATGGGAGGAGGGGTAATGGGGGGGGTCGTGGGGGGAAGGGGGGGTCGTGGAGGTATGGGGAGGAGGGGTCATCGGGGGGTCGTGTGGGGGAAGGGGGCGGGGTACGTGGAGGTATGGGGGAGGCGGGGTACTGGGGGGGTGTGGGGGAAGGGGGGGGTAGTGAGGTATGGGGAGGAGGGGTAATGGGGGGGTGTGGGGGACAGGGGGGGTAGTGGAGGTATGGGGAGGAGGGGTAATGGGGGGGTGTGGGGGAAGGGGGGGTCGTGGAGGTATGGGGAGGAGGGGTAATGGGGGTGTGGGGGAAGGGGGGGTAGTGGAGGTCATGGGGAGGAGGGGTCAGTGGGGTGTGGGGGAAGGGGGGGGTCGTGGAGGTATGGGGAGGAGGGGTAAAGGGGGTGTGGGGGAAGGGGGGTAGTGGAGGTATGGGAGGCGGGGTAAAGGGGGTCGTGGGGGAAGGGGGGTCGTGGAGGTATGGGCGGAGGGGTAATGGGGGGGGTGTGGGGGCAGGGGGGGGTAGTGGAGGTATGGGGAGCGAGGGGTAATGGGGGGGTGTGGGGGCAAGGGGGGGGTAGTGGAGGTATGGGGAGGAGGGGTAATGGGGGGGTGTGGGGGAAGGGGGGGGTAGTGGAGGTATGGGGCGGAGGGGTACATGGGGGGGTGTGGGGGAAGGGGGGGTTAGTGGACGTATGGGGAGGAGGGGTAATGGGGGGGTGGGGGGGAAGGGGGGGGGTAGTGGAGGTATGGGGAGGAGGGGTAAAGGGAGGGTGTGGGGAAGGGGGGGTAGTGGAGGTCTGGGGAGGAGGGGTAAAGGGGTGTGGGGGAAGGGGGGGTAGTGGAGGTATGGGGAGGAGGGGTAAAGGGGGTGTGGGGGAAGGGGGGTAGTGGAGGTATGGGGAGGAGGGGTAGTGGGGGGGGTGTGTGTAGGTGTGTAAAGGGCTGCTTGAGTGATGTTGGAAGGAGCAACAGTAGCTAATGGCACCGTTCTTTTGTTGGGAAAGTGTGAGCGTGATTTGTCCACCATCACTACTCCAGTAGTGTGTGTGTGTGTGTGTGTGTGTGTGTGAGTGTGTGTGTGTGTGTGTGTGCTCGCGCGTGTCGCGCATGTGTGTGTGTGTGTGTGTGTGTGTGTGTGTGTGTGTGTGTGTGTGTGTGTGTGTGTGTGTGCGCGCGCTGGTGCGCATGTGTGTGTGTTGTCCCTCACCACTGTGAGCTCCTTGTTCCTTTGTGTCACTAGAGTACATGCATAATGTAGTGGGTGTTCATAATCAGTTACCAAACTTGGTGAGTTTGTGGCTGGCTAGAGGGGGAGGGGCACTTGAGGGGCGTGTTATTATTGAAAATGAGGCTCTGCGTTGATGAATAACTGTGTGTGTGTGTGTGTGTGTGTGTGGTGTGTGTGTGTGTCCAGCTGGTGGGGGTGAGCCCCAGAAGATGGCTGAACCTGCAGGAGTACCAGAGTAAGAAGCTGATCGCAGGACTGTGGCGTGAGCGTCCAGCGCTTCTTTGTTGCCGACAGCCCTGCTGAGGCCCTGGAGGCAGCCAAGAGGCTCAGTAGGTCACACCAGCACACCCCTCCGCCCAGAACCCCAACACCACCACACCCCTCCACCCAGAACCCCAGCACCACTCCACCCCTCCACCCAGAACCCCACCACCACCACACCCCTCCGCCCAGAACCCCAACACCACCACACCCCTCCGCCCAGAACCCCAACACCACCACAACCCTCCACCCAGAACCCCAGCACACCCCTCCGCCCAGAGCCCCAACACCACCACACCCCTCCACCCAGAACCCCAGCACCACTACACCCCTCCACCCAGAACCCCAACACCACCACACCCCTCCGCCCCAGAACCCCAACACCACCACACCCCTCCGCCCAGAACCCCAACACCACCACACCCCTCCGCCCAGAACCCCAACACCACCACACCCCTCCGCCCAGAACCCCAACACCACCACACCAGAACACCTCTCCACCCAGAACCCCCAACACCCCCCCACGCACCCAGAACCCCAACACCACCACAACCCTCCACCCAGAACCCCAGCACACCCCTCCCGCCCAGAGCCCCAACACCAGAACACCTCTCCACCAGAACCCCAACACCACCACACCCCTCCACCCAGAACCCCAGCACACCCCTCCGCCCAGAGCCCCAACACCACCACACCAGAACGCCTCTCCACCCAGAACCCCAACACCACCACACCCCTCCACCCAGAGCCCCAACACCACCACACCAGAACACCCCTCCACCCAGAACTCCAACACCACCACACCCCTCCACCCAGAGCCCCAACACCACCACACCATCACGCTCCTCCTCAATGCCACTACACCAGCACACACCTCCATCCAGAACCCCAATACCACTACACCTCTCCACCCAGAACCCCAACACCACCACACCCCTCCACCCAGAGCCCCAACACCACCACACCAGCACGCTCCTCCTCAATACCACTACACCAGCACACACCTCCACATAGAACCCCAATACCACTACACCAGCACACACCTCCATCCAGAACCCCAATACCACTGACACCAGCACACACCTCCACATAGAACCCCAACAGCATCACGCCAGCACACTTCTCCACCCAGAACCACAACACCACCAACACCTGCACTACTTACTCACCTGTAAAGCTCACCTGTAATATTAGCTACTCACCAGTAATACTACCACACACGTGAATGCCAGTACGGTTTGCCAGTACAGCACGCATGAACATTTCCACCACCTGAGCGGCGAGTAAAACAATATCACTGACGTCTTTTTTTTCTTAAGCCTGCGGCCCGATATTTTAAGCTTGCAAAATGGGACATCTACACGGAACACTGTCTGTTCCCTCGAACAGTAACGCAGCCTGACTCCTAAAATGAAAACCTGCTGACTTGAAGTGTTTTCAAACTGAGTAAAAGGTGCACGCTAAGCCGGTGAGGAAGCAACACAGAAACAAGTGTCCTGTTTAAGAAACGTCCAGGCGAACCTCTAGGAGAGCAGCTCGTACCACCCCAGTGCAGGAGCACCAGAGCTCCCAGCAGCACTGCTGAGTGGACGCACCAACTCCACACGCTGCTAATGAGGAGGACGAGGGGTCTAAAGCAACTGCTAACACAGCAACATGCTAATACTGTTAGAACAGGGAGGGGTCCACGTGCTGTGGTGGGTTAGAAGTGCTGTATTTAGGTATCTTGATCAGGTACGATCCACAAGCTCACTCTAATGTAACTGGAGCAAACGGGAAATAAAAGCAAAATCTAAGTACAGAATTGTAATTTTGGTAGAGGCTGCAAAAAGTCTAAACGTGGAGGCATTTTGCGTGCATTGATTTATTTTGTTTCAAAATGCATGCCACCTTTTGTTTCTTTTCTAGGATCCGTTTGTTTGTTTCTCTTTGTTCTAGGTAGCCTATTCTCTATCTGTGCTAGTGTATAGGGCATACACACACATACACACACACACACACCATGTTTAATTCATTGATTCTTTTGTTACCAGTGTTGATTGTATGCGTCTTCCTTGCAAGCTCCCTGTTCCGACGACAATCGTCTAGCGTCGTTTGCTGAGAGGCGGCGGGGCTCCGGCCCCTGGAGGCGGGGCTAACTTGGGCTTACCCCGCAGCCGCCGCCTCTAAGCCCGGGCACAGCGAGCGCGCGTCTGGCCTCTGTCCACAGGCTGATCCCCCAGCTGTGTGCTGCAGACCCATCTTGGCGGCTCTGATCTGGGCCTTATCTCACGGCTCACCGCGGGGCTTTCGAGAGAGCCGCCCGCTCTCCACCCCGCCCACGCCGGGACAGCTCTGTCGCAGAGCGCCGCTCCGAGAGGATGGATCAACCACATAGTTTTCTGGCAACTTTGAGAAGGAAAATGCAGTAGAGAGTCGTGTGTGTGTGTGTGTGGGGGTGTGTGTGTGTAGGAGAAACGGTTCTGAGGTGATGGGAGCTGCTGTACTAGCATGTCAGGCCGTGCGTGTGGGACAGATCGGAGCAGCTTTGGCGTGTTATCCGGTCGTGGTTGTGAACACGAGCTGAGCTGGCCCTCGCCACCGTCCTGACAGCCCCGCGCTCTTTCCGCTGGACTCTGTCGCTGAGGCCCTGCCTGGCCGGCTGCAGACAGTGACAGTGCTGTGACCTGGGGGGAGTGCGCACGCACACACACACACACGTGCAGACGTGCATGCAATGTGCATACACACACGAGAATACACACACGCGTGCATGCACTCGTATACATACATGTGCACATACAATGCGCATATGTGTGTATACACACACACCACCCACCCAACACATCTCTAGTGATTTATAGCACCTGTAACGTCAGGGAGTTTAAATCCACCCTATATGGAGAGATATTCTAAAAAAACGGAACGGAGCATTTACAGCACAAGGTCTATATTTTAGATCCAGATGAAAAATGGTGTGTTTTTTTTTTTGTTAGTAATTTTTGTCATTCTATTCAGAGAAGATGGGGAAAGTGGAGCAAAGAACAAAAGAAGGATATAAAGTTGTTGTCCTGGAAGACCAGGAAGACTGGGGGTGTGTTCTACTCCTGCTCTTGAAGTTTACTGATTGGCTGCATTTCTTTAATGCTAATGAAGGTGCACCTGTCTCTACACATGACCCTCTGTATGGCTTCCAGACAGGGACTGGTGGTGGAGGTGGTGCTGTCTGCCCACCCTGAACCATCCATCCTATATCATTCTATGTTCTGTGACTCAGAGAAGGGAGTGTGATGACAGAGGGACATTCATGGAAACAGGAAGTTCTGGGCGAGTGGTTAAAAATACGAGTCGATGCACCTTAATTAGAAAAGTGGTGCTTTTTTCAGATACTGAAAATCAA
>NW_027506887.1:1129479-1134479 GCF_052324685.1 Brachyhypopomus gauderio
GAGTGGCTGTGGCCCTCACACCTGTACTGCCCAGTAGAGGAGGAGACCTGGTCCAGCTTCTGTTTCCACTAGATTATAGCCTGCAGCACCCTTCCACTCTCCACAACCAGGTTTCCTCTCCCTCACTCTCTCTCTCTCTCTCTCTCTCTCTCTCTCTCTCTCTCTCTCACTGTCTATGCCCCTCTCTCTCTCTCACTTTCTCTCTCTCTCTCTCTCTCTCTCACTGTCTATGCCCCTCTCTCTCTCCTCTTTCTCTCTCTGTCCCTCCCTATTCCTCTTTTATTATCCATCCCATCAACCGTGCTACCCCCCCCCCCCCCCCCCCCGTCTGTTCATATTCTGAGGTGAAGACGTGTTTCAGCCTCTGTTCTGGTGACAGGGCCTGCGTTACCCTTTGTCTCCTCATCCTCAAGATTCAAGGCTCTCTCGTGCTCTCGCTTTCTTTCTTTTTCCCCCTTTGCCCTTTCTGTCTTCATCCCTCACTGCCCCCTCCATCTCGTTCTCTTCCTCTCCCCCTCTCCCCCAATCCAGCCCATGTGCGTGTGTCTGTTCTGTTCCAGCCCATGTGCGTGTGTCTGTGTTCTGTTCCAGCCCATGTGCGTGCGCCTGTGTTCTGTTCCAGCCCATGTGCCTGTGTTCTGTTCCAGCCCATGTGCCTGTGTTCTGTTCCAGCCCATGTGCGTGTGTCTGTTCTGTTCCAGCCCATGTGCGTGTGTCTGTTCTGTTCCAGCCCATGTGCGTGCGCCTGTGTTCTGTTCCAGCCCATGTGCGTGTGTCTGTTCTGTTCCAGCCCATGTGCGTGCGCCTGTGTTCTGTTCCAGCCCATGTGCGTGCGCCTGTGTTCCGTCTTTTACGCGTGTGCCTGTGTTCTGTTCCAGCCCATGTGCGTGCGCCTGTGTTCTGTTCCAGCCCATGTGCGTGCGCCTGTGTTCTGTTCCAGCCCATGTGCGTGTGCCTGTGTTCTGTTCCAGCCCATGTGCGTGTGCCTGTGTTCTGTTCCAGCCCATGTGCGTGTGCCTGTGTTCTGTTCCAGCCCATGTGCGTGTGCCTGTGTTGTGTTCCAGCCCATGTGCGTGTGCCTGTGTTCTGTTCCAGCCCATGTGCGTGCGCCTGTGTTCTGTTCCAGCCCATGTGCGTGTGCCTGTGTTCTGTTCCAGCCCATGTGCGTGTGCCTGTGTTCCGTCTTTTACGCGTGTGCCTGTGTTCTAGCCCTGCAGTGGTGCGAGACCTGGCCAGTAAGATGCTCGGCTTCCACCTCACCACCAAGCAGACGCCAAAGGAGGGTGTGAAGGTCAAAACGGTGAGTGCCCCTTCCCGAGTGAACATGCTGAACGGGCCAGGTCCCAATCACCCGCCTGCTCCCTTGCTCCCTCCCCTTGCTGCCTAGACTCCATCACTCTGTTAAATACGTGACCGTGTTCACCCTCAGAAGTGACAGGGAACAGAAATGTGCGGTGTTGTATTAGCAGTGTTTTTCTTTCATCCTGCCTCCTCTGTCTTGGATAAATGGGACGTGTTTGTTCTCAAGCAGGCACCATTTGCTTTTACAAACATGAGAAACCTATTGTGTTATGGTTGACTGCAAGGCAGAACCCCACGTGCGCCAGGCTTCCCTGCGTCACTAACAAGCCAGAGCAGGCTCTCTCCTCACGTGGTTTTTCTTTTCATTCATTGTCCCTCCTCTCTCTCTCTCTCTCTCTCTCTCACACACACACACACACACACACAGACAAAACACACTCATGTACTTCCCTCTGCAGTGCTGAAAAGGAAATGCGTACACACACACACACACACACACACACACACACACACACACACACACACACCTTGCCCATGTTTGCAGGTGATAAAAGATTTTGGCTTCTGCTGTTCTCATTCCCACTGCACCCCCGCCCCTGGTGTGCTGGCTAATAGGGCCCTGTGTCTTAAAGGTCCGCCTCCGCACACACAGGCAGCTGCAGTGTGTGTGAACACGTGGCGGGTGTGAAGGGGCAGGCGTAGCTGACCGGCCCGTCTGTGGCTGGCGTAAGGGTCTGAGATTGAATTGTCATTCTCAGTTACTGAGAACACGCATGCCATCAACCTATACACTCAAATGGCCAAATCCCCATTACACTACAGACACAATCCTCCTTCTCTCTCTCTCTCTCTCTCTCCCCCCTCTCTCCCTCTTTCCCTCTCGCCCTCTTTTCTTCACCTGTAACTCTTTACCTTGTCTTAAAGCACCAAAGGTTGCATGTCCCTCCCCTCTGGCTGCATGTCTGATGTCTGGTGGCTCCTCAGAGACGTGCCCCTGTGCTCTGAGCCGGTCTGATCCAGTACCAACCGGTTGGCAGATGTCAGAACCAGCATATAATAGAGGCGTAGTAAACTGAGATGTTATGTTGCTGCATGCAGTGATGATCTGTTCTCCTTTGACTCTTGTTCTGTGTCTCTGGGTTTGTGTGTGTCTTTGTTTTGATTTATGCAATGTGTGTGTGCATGGGTTCCTGTGTGTCAGGTGATGGTGGCAGAAGCTCTGGATATCTCCAGGGAGACGTATTTTGCGATCCTGCTGGACCGATCCTGTAACGGACCCGTATTGGTCGGTAGTCCACAAGGGGGGTGTGGACATCGAAGAAGTGGCGGCCAAAACCCCCGAGCTCATCTTTAAGGTTTTCCCACCGTTATCTTCACACACTTGTTCACTCTGCTTGTGTGTGTGTGTGTGTGTGTGTGTGTGTGTGTGTGTGTGTGTGTGTGTGTTTCAAGCTGATGGTTTCAAGTCTGCCCACATGGTTTAAATGCACTGCTGGACAGGAACTCTCCTCTGTATTAGTCTGTGACTGACATGTGGAGTGTGTCCTCAGTGTCAGAGTGACTGTATAATTATAAGTGTGGTGTATGGATCTCTCCCTGCTGTCCGCTCTGTTCTCTGCTCTATGGTTGGCTGCTGGCCACTGTGTAATTGCACCCATTTCAATATGAACATCCACTTTGTGTCAGATTAGGTCTCATTGTGGTTCTCTCTCTCCCTCTCTTGCCACGTATATTTTCCACAGGAACCCATAGATATCTTTGAAGGCGTTCGAGATGACCAGGCCCAACGTATGGCTGCTAATTTAGGCTTTAAAGGGCCACTGCAGAAACAGGTAATGATGCAGGATTAGACAGTGTGCATTTGATTTCACTGTGTAACAATAGTGCACAGCACGCACACACACACAAATACGCACGCAGGCACGCACACACACACACACACACACATACACACACACTCTCTGTATGTTTTTGGCCATCTCCATCTTCTTTCTTAATGAGCGCAGGGGGAAAGTAGATGAATCATATTCGTTTGAACTTGAAATACAGAAAATGTAGAAATCGGAACAAACAAAGCCATTGATGAAAAGGGTGTGTGTGCATGTTTGGGTGGGTGGGTATGGGCGTATGTGCGTGCGTCCTTGTGTGTCAGCGTGTGGGTGGCTGGCTGGGTGTATGAGGGAGTGAGGTAGGTGGGTTTTGTCTTTTATTAAAGTGTTATTACAAGAATATCCTATAAACATGGATGCACAGAGATTAGTCGTTCTTCACTTACATGAAGTCATTGTTTGTTTTTTGCGTATTTGTTTGTTTATATAGAGTTTCAGAAATAAATGACTTGACTGTGTCGCTAGGGAAACCAGAGAAAAAGAGAGTAACTTCCTGTTTCAGGATCAACACAGATGTCCTAGCAAATCGGAGAACTTTTTACCAAATCTACTCGAAAGAAGTGAAATAATCTTTGAAGTCAGCTTTGTTTAGCGTTAGGATGAATATATTCTTCATACGTATAGGCCGTTACACATGTTTAATATACACTCTCCAACCACTTTATTAGGTACACCTTGCTAGTACCGGGTTGGACCCCCTTTTGCCTTCAGAACTGCCTTAATCCTTCATGGCATAGATTCAACAAGGTACTGGAAACATTCCTCAGAGAGTCTGGTCCATATTGACATGATAGCATCACACAGTTGCTGCAGATTTGTCAGCTGCACATTCATGATGTGAATCTCCCATTCCACCACATTACAAATGTGCTCTACTGGATTGAGATCTGGTGACTGTGGAGGCCATTCAAATACAGTGAACTTTGTCGTGTTCAAGAAACACACTGTGGTCATAAAGGGATGGACATGGTCAGCAACAATGCTGACCATGGCACACGATGTGGTCTTCTGCTGCTGTAGCCCATCCGCCTCGAGTTTTGACGTGTTGTGCATTCAGAGATGCTCTTCTGCATGCCTTGATTGTAACGACTGGTTATTTGAGTTACTGTTGCCGTTCTATCAGCTCTAACCAGTCTGGCCATTCTCCTCTGACCTCTGGCATCAACAAGACATTTGCGCCCACAGAACTGCCGCTCACTGGATATTTTCTTTTTCTGACCATTCTCTGTAAACCCTAGAGATGGTTGTGCGTGAAAATGCCAGTAGATCAGCAGTTTCTGAAATACTCAGACCAGCCCGTCTGGCACCAACAACCATGCCATGTTCAAAGTCACTTAAATCACCTCTCTTCCCCATTCTGATGCTCGGTTTGAACTGAGGCAGATCGACTTGGACATGTCTACATTTCTAAATGCTTTGAGTTGCTGCCATGTGATTGGCTGATTCGACATTTGCGTTAATGAGCAATTGGACAAGTGTACGTAATAAAGTGGCTGGTGAGTGTGTGCACTATGTGTCCAAAAGTATGTGGACACCCATCGTAATTATTCAGCTCTAGTGTTGCAGCCACCTCTTGTGAGTGTTTTAAAGCTCACAGCTTTGATCTTTCCATAGGCACATGTCCGTGTTTGGACATTTATGCTCTGCTAGTGTTATAGTGAAACTTTATATGAGGACGCCAAACACAGAAGAGTGTAAGAGAGTTCCAGACATCCCAGAGTGCCAGACTGCCTCTGGAAACACCATCAGCACCCTGAATGGGATTATTAATCATAGCAGCTACATGGGAGGTACCAGTTTGGGGAAGGC
>NW_027506887.1:1139479-1234479 GCF_052324685.1 Brachyhypopomus gauderio
CTCTGCGCAGCAGGTCTGTAGTATTTACATTTAGTTTTCCATATTCAAGGCCTAAAAATGTCTTAAAATGTCTGGAATTTTATGAGGGGAGGCATTAAATTATAATAAGTGTGTGTTGTTCAGTTGTTCTGGCGCGATGTGAACTTTGCCGAATCTAGCGCTAGGACCATGCAGAAAATAACCGCTCCAGGGTCCTAGTGCTAGATTCCTACCGTTGGAGTATACGGCCTCAACAACGTCAACAATTTTCGTTCGCCCACCCCCCACCCCCCCCCCCCGTCAACGATGTGGAACACACCTGCATCACCAGTAATAGTATTATTTTTTCTTTGTGAGAGGTATTAAAAAGGTCTTAAAAGTCATTGAATTTGAGATTTTAAAATGTGCAGATACCCTGATCATTCACCTCTGCGCAGCAGGTCTGTAGTTTGATTCACCTCTGCGCAGCAGGTCTGTAGTTTGATTCACCTCTGCGCAGCAGGTCTGTAGTTTGATTCACCTCTGCGCAGCAGGTCTGTAGTTTGATTCACCTCTGCGCAGCAGGTCTGTAGTATCATTCACCTCTGTGCAGCAGGTCTGTAGTATCATTCACCTCTGTGCAGCAGGTCTGTAGTTTGATTCACCTCTGCGCAGCAGGTCTGTAGTTTGATTCACCTCTGCGCAGCAGGTCTGTAGTATCATTCACCTCTGTGCAGCAGGTCTGTAGTTTGATTCACCTCTGTGCAGCAGGTCTGTAGTTTGATTCACCTCTGCGCAGCAGGTCTCCAGTATCAGGTCACCTCTGCGCAGCAGGTCTGTAGTTTGATTCACCTCTGCGCAACAGGTCTGTAGTTTGATTCACCTCTGTGCAGCAGGTCTGTAGTATCATTCATCTCTGTGCAGCAGGTCTGTAGTATCATTCACCTCTGTGCAGCAGGTCTGTAGTTTGATTCACCTCTGTGCAGCAGGTCTGTAGTTTGATTCATCTCTGTGCAGCAGGTCTGTAGTATCATTCACCTCTGTGCAGCAGGTCTGTAGTATCATTCACCTCTGCGCAGCAGGTCTGTAGTTTGATTCACCTCTGCGCAGCAGGTCTGTAGTTTGATTCACCTCTGCGCAGCAGGTCTGTAGTTTGATTTACCTCTGCGCAGCAGGTCTGTAGTTTGATTCACCTCTGCGCAGCAGGTCTGTAGTTTGATTCACCTCTGCACAGCAGGTCTCCAGTATCAGGTCACCTCTGCGCAGCAGGTCTGTGGTTTGATTCACCTCTGCGCAGCAGGTCTGTGGTTTGATTCACCTCGGCGCAGCAGGTCTATAGTTTGATTCACCTCTGCGCAGCAGGTCTATAGTTTGATTCACCTCTGCGCAGCAGGCTGCCTAGGTGATGTGATTTGTATGGAGTGACTCCGGTCAGCAGGAACCACTTTGCCTGGTAGAGCCGTTGTGTAATTGGTGAAGCCCGTAACAAATGTTCAGACTGGCCTAAGGGCATGAAACCCACTAGCAGATGTCTGGGGCTTGTGGCTGAGGACATTTTGACAGATTTATTGAGGTTCAGAAAGAAAAATTACAGTTTAATCAGACTTCTTACCGGTCTAATTAACTCTGTTTCTGTCTGTCTGGCATGCTGTCTGCCTGTCTGGGGTGCTGTCTGCCGTGCTGTGCGCGCCCTGTCCACGCCGCTCACTGTGTGCAGACCTGCTTTGGGGCAGTTGGTTCTTGATCCGTGGTTCACAGTGGTAACTGGGAACTGTGTTTGCTGTGAATCCGTGCTGAAGTGCGGGTGAACGTTGCGGTCCCCCAGAATCGCTCCACTCAATATTGACACCTGTGGTGCATTTATCTGCTATTTGCAGTCAATGGTGCTGGTCTCGCCATGGCGACATGTGACATCATCGACCTGCACGGTGGAAAGCCGGCCAACTTCCTGGACCTTGGGGGCGGGGTGAAGGAGAACCAGGTGTACGCAGCTTTCAAGCTCCTCACCACTGACCCAAAGGTAAGAGCTCACGCGGGACGCCCGGCCGGGTCACCCTCGCACTGTCCACAGCAAGACGGACGTGCAGGATTGTGTAGAAGGTCCTGCCGGCATCAAGAGGTGTTGAGCAAACTGTTCTTGTCTTCTGAAGACTCATGACACGGTGAAAGCATTAGGAGAATCAGAATTGGTCTGAATGCATCGGTAGGCCTGAACTTGCATATGGAGATTAACACTTTAGAAAGCAGTGATAAGTGGTCTTTAATGAACAAATATCATTTGTGGTGGGCCCCATTAAGAGTGTTTGTGGTTATTGACACTCTCAGCCAGTGTTCTTGTATAACTGGCCCTTTAACAGCTGCACCTTTAATGGTCTTCACACCCACATCAGCATCTTCACTGCTCCTCTTCATCACGAGCTCCGCCAAGTTCATCACTCTCTGCCTCCTTCCTCACTCCTGTAATCATAAACAGCCACGCCTCCAAGCTCAACTATTCTGACTTATTTATTCTCTCTCTCTCTCTCGCTCTCTCGCTCTCTTTCTCTCGCTCTCTCTTTCTCGCTCTCTCTCTCTCTCTCTCTCTCTCTCTCTCTCTCTCTCTCTCTCTCTCTCCCTCTCTCTCTCTCACACACACACTCCAGCAAACACACGTGCCAGTACAACCTTCGTTAATTACTGTCAGTGTAAAAATAGCTTCTCCGGAACATTCCAATCTCGCCATGGGCCTGTATCCCACCAGATCCAGCCGTAGGGTTGCCAGGGATCCCGAGATTCCCCTCTTCCCAGAGTGGCTGTGTTTCCTGCAGCAGTGGTGCTACTGTGGTGGTGGATGTGGCGTTGAGCAGGTCCATGCCCGCTCATCTGAGAATGATGAATTTCAAACCAGCTCCCATACAGAAGCTTTCATCTACTGATATATTGTTCTGCTCAGAACTCTAAGGTGTATTTATTATATTTGGTCATGCATGAATTCATCGTGGCATACTATAAAAATCTATGAAGCGGATCAAGTACCAAGAGGAGGTACTTGATTTTTTTGGACAGAGTTTCACTTGCCCTGTCCCATTGATGGGAGTTCTTTGTTGTTTTGTTAAAAAAACAGTAAGATGACTGTTACGTATCTTCAGAGGCAATTTTAATGACTAGGTTATAAGCTATTATGATGCCGCTGCATGATGAAAAAAGTTTGATATCCAACTCCTACTGTGTGTGTGTGTGTGTGTGTGTGTGTGTGTGTGTGTGTGTGTGTGTGTGTGTGTGTGTGTGTGTGTGGAGTGTGTGATTAGCTAGTCACCTATGGTATAATGTGGAGCACTCTGGGACAGAGGAGACCCTCCTATGTAGTCACTGTTCTATCTCTATCTCTCTCCCTCTCTCTCTCCCTCTCTCTGCATGTGAAGGCATTTGCATTTCACAGGAGCTTTTCTCTACCACTTCACTTCTGTGCCAGGAATTTTAATCAGGATGTTAATTATTCCTTCTCTAACAGGATGAAATCTGCATTTGTGTCCCTCCCAACGCCCGGCGTTGACTCCCTCTCCCCACTCTAACTCTTTGGGTCCCTCATGGCTCCTCTACGCAGGCACCCCAATTAACGCTTCAGGCACCCGCCGCGGCTCCCTGCCGATTGGCTGCTCCTCCCGCTAGTGATCCACGTTGCTGCGACCGTGGCTACGTTTGGCAGCCAGACGCCTCCCGAGGTCGGAGGGCCCAGTTCAGTTACTGTAAAGGTGAAGAGAGCAGCTGAGGCATCTGGGGGAGGAACGAGTGATTGAGGAAAGGGTAAAAAGAGAAGACGGGAGGAGAGAACCTCGACGGCCAGGGCTGTTTAGAGGGCAGTTTTACAATTACCACAACAAAGTGCCTCATTCTTAAAGCCTGAAGAGCGAGGGGGGGTGGGTGTGTGGGTGTGGTGTTAGGTATGTGGTGTGTGGGTGGGTGGGTGTGTGGTGGGTGGGTGGGTGTGTGGGTGGGTAGGTATGTGGTGTGTGGGTAGGTATGTGGTGTGTGGGTAGGTATGTGGTGTGTGGGTAGGTATGTGGTGTGTGGTTTGTATGGGTAGGTATGTGGTGTGTGGGTAGGTATGTGGTGTGTGGGTAGGTATGTGGTGTGTGGTTTGTATGGGTAGGTATGTGGTGTGTGGGTAGGTATGTGGTGTGTGGGTAGGTATGTGGTGTGTGGTTTGTATGGGTAGGTATGTGGTGTGTGGGTAGGTATGTGGTGTGTGGGTAGGTATGTGGTGTGTGGTTTGTATGGGTAGGTATGTGGTGTGTGGGTAGGTATGTGGTGTGTGGGTAGGTATGTGGTGTGTGGTTTGTATGGGTAGGTGTGTGGTTTGTATGGGTAGGTATGTGGTGTGTGGGTAGGTATGTGGTGTGTGGGTAGGTATGTGGTGTGTGGTTTGTATGGGTAGGTATGTGGTGTGGGTAGGTATGTGGTGTGTGGGTGGGTGGGTGGGTGGATGTGTGGGTAGGTATGTGGTGTGTGGGTGGGTGGTGTGTGGTGTGTGGGTGGGTGGGTGGGTGGATGTGTGGGTAGGTATGTGGTGTGTGGTTTGTATGGGTAGGTATGTGGTGTGTGGTTTGTATGGGTAGGTATGTGGTGTGTGGTTTGTATGGGTAGGTATGTGGTGTGTGGTTTGTATGGGTAGGTATGTGGTGTGTGGGTGGGTGGTGTGTGGTTTGTATGGGTAGGTATGTGGTGTGTGGGTGGGTGGTGTGTGGTTTGTATGGGTAGGTATGTGGTGTGTGGGTGGGTGGTGTGTGGTTTGTATGGGTAGGTATGTGGTGTGGGTGGGTGGGGTGTGGTTTGTATGGGTAGGTATGTGGTGTGTGGGTGGGTGGTGTGTGGTGGGTGGGTGTGTGGGTGTGTGGTGTGTGGTGGGTGGGTGGGTGGGTGGGTGGGTGTGTGGGTAGGTATGTGGTGTGTGGGTGGGTGGTGTGTGGTTTGTATGGGTAGGTATGTGGTGTGTGGTTTGTATGGGTAGGTATGTGGTGTGTGGTTTGTATGGGTAGGTATGTGGTGTGTGGTTTGTATGGGTAGGTATGTGGTGTGTGGGTGGGTGGTGTGTGGTTTGTATGGGTAGGTATGTGGTGTGTGGGTGGGTGGTGTGTGGTTTGTATGGGTAGGTATGTGGTGTGTGGGTGGGTGTGTGAATAAAACACGCTGCTTTGATCCAATGGTTCTTTTATTCAGTAGTCTCATTCTCCACAGCAAAATATCTGGTGCAGAAGAAGCGCTCTCTCTCTCTCTCTCTCTCTCTCTCTCTCTCTCTCTCTCTCTCTCTCTCTCTCTCTCTCTCTCTCTCTCTCTCTCTCTCTCAGCAGGAGGAACACATGCCGTATAACTCTTAGTTGGCGGTACAAATGTAGCCCTTTGGAAATCTTTCTGGTTGAAGTTTGAAGAACAGGCTACAACTGTTGGGAGTTTGTTCAGAGCTTTAGTGAAGTCAGGAATTAGAGGTGGGCTTACCCATTACCAAGTCTCCACCGGTATTGTGGAATTTGGACATAAATGAGAGTCTTGTAACTTTCTGTGCTTTCATTGATGACCTTGCTTCCTGGAAGTTTTTGTATAACACTGTCCTTCTATCAGATGATTAAAGTCAAATCTCTGTTTTCTCTCTTATTATGTTATTCTGTTCTTCCATGCAGTGGGGAAACTACATTTTCCACTATGTTCTTGGCTGTTGCTCACCAACTATTATTCCAGCTTTTTTTTATTTTTTATGGTGCGTGCGTGTGTGTGTGTGTGTTGGAAGGGACTGTGCTCTTTCACCACAGTCATTTAAAAAGTTGCATGAAACAGTATGAATAAAACATTTTTATTTTCACTTTTTCATTTTACATTTTCACTTTGGCTGCTAATACAGTTCACTCTGTCACACCTGGAGGAAAACCTGAGTCCACCTGAGCACTCTTAGAGAAGGAGAGGGAGAGGTAGTGAGATAGAGGGAGGGGTGGAGAGAGGGAGTGAGATGGAGGGGTGGAGAGAGGGAGTGAGATGGAGGGAGGGGTGGAGAGAGGGAGTGAGATAGAGGGAGAGGTGGAGAGAGGGAGTGAGAGAGAAGGAAGGGTGGAGAGAGGGAGTGAGATAGAGGGAGGGGTGGAGAGAGGGAGAGAGAGAAGGAAGGGTGGAGAGAGGGAGTGAGATAGAGGGAGGGGTGGAGAGAGGGAGTGAGAGAGAAGGAAGGGTGGAGAGAGGGAGTGAGATAGAGGGAGGGGTGGAGAGAGGGATTGAGAGGGAGGGGTGGAGAGAGGGAGTGAGAGAAGGAGGGGTGGAGAGAGGGATTGAGAGGAGGGGTGGAGAGAGGGAGTGAGAGAAGGAGGGGTGGAGAGAGGGATTGAGAGGAGGGGTGGAGACAGGGAGTGAGGGGAGGGCTGGAGAGAGGGAGTGAGAGGAGTGGTAGAGAGGGGGAGAGGGAGAAGGGGGGAAGAGAGAGAGTGGTGAGGACTGGTCTGTGCTGGTGAGGAGTGTGTGGATCTGGGCAGACAGGTGAGGGTGTTTCACAGCGTAATTGTGACCAGTGGGTATTTGGTGCTGTTTGCCTTGTTAGGTGTCTGTGTAGTAGATGCCTATGTAGCTATTTCTGGTGAAACAGTGTGTGTGCGTTCTCATGCGCAGGTGTGTGTGGGTGCGCATGCGCAGGTATGTGCATTCTCATGCGGAGGTGTGTGTGTCTGCACACCTGCACAGGTGTACGCGCTGTTGTATGTGTGCGTGTGCGCGTGCATACATGCTGGTGTGGGTGTGCGCACGTAGTTGTGTGTGTGTGTGAGCGCAGGTGTGTGGCTGTGTGTACAGTTTTTTTCCCTCTTGCAGTCACACAGCACACAGACATGAACACACATAATTTGTCTCTCACCATTCTACACTAAACACACACACAATTTTAACACCCCCCCCCCCCCCCTTTCTGCTCTACCCACACAACATCATTTCTCTTTAAAAGACTCCAGTGCTCCTGACATGCTGGGACTAATGGTGGCGTTGGCCTGTAATGAGTCCCCCACACCCCCCTTCCCAGTCTCTCCTTTCTCATTGGTCCTGAACATGGAATCTAATGGCCACTCCAATCTCAGAAAGCTACCATGGCCAACTGCAGTAACAGCTCATTTCTACCATGTCTGGCCGTCTGTCCCAGAGAGCATGGAACCCTCAAGCCCCGCCCCCTAGCTATGAGGCGTGCCTGTGATTGACAAGGCAGCACATTATTACCATATACCATTATTCCCATTTAGCATCGCAGCAGAGACACTTTAGGGGACTCAGCTTGTTTGTTTCTAGTTTTGACTCTTTCTCTCACTAGACTGGTAGAATAGTGAAATGAATAAAGACCTTGGGTTGTGTTCAACAGGTGCTTGTTTTGATATGCTAAAACCTTTTGAGGTGAATAGTAAAAAAATAAATAGATTTTTAAAAAGTGACATGGACAAAATGTTTTTCCTCAGACCACCTGTTGTGCTTAGTGCTATGAGGCATCATTTCTGGCCACACTGAGGGGGTTTACCCTCTGGCCCTTGTGAGGGGGTAAACCCCCTCGGTGTGGCCACGTGCACCACAGCACGACCCGGGTTGCACGGCCCGGGTAGCGCCCTGCTCCTGCTGGGCTGGCGAGATGTGGTGGTATCAGGGAGGAAGCTCAGAGCTGCCGTGTGCCTGATCGGAGAAGCGCTAACACGTCTCATGGCCCATCTCCACACCGCAAACCTCCTGCAGACTCCTCCTGGCTCTCATCGACATGTGTCTCGTGTACATGCGTTTTCCCCACCCAGAGATAAAAC
The DNA here is from genome assembly GCF_052324685.1 of Brachyhypopomus gauderio. NCBI lineage: Eukaryota > Metazoa > Chordata > Actinopteri > Gymnotiformes > Hypopomidae > Brachyhypopomus > Brachyhypopomus gauderio. Next base: position 1,147,222 of record NW_027506887.1, read on the forward strand.
ACACACACACACACACACACACACACACACACATGCTGTGTGTGCTCTTCCCACATTGAGGTGTGTGTGTGTGTGTGTGTGTGTGTGTGTGTGTGTGTGTGTGTGTGTGTGTGTGTGTGTGGAGGTGTGTGTGTGTGTGAGAGAGAGAGAGAGGGAGAGAGAGAATTTAAGAAGGGTCATAACTCATCAGTATAAAGGGATGGAAGATAAGCAACATGACCATCCAGATGAAGTCCAGAGGCCAAATGTCCCTCCCCTCCAGTCTGCTCCCTCCTCCTTCCCCTCCAGTCTCCTCCCTCCCCTCCAGTCTGCTCCCTCCTCCCTCCCCTCCAGTCTCCTCCCTCCTCCCTTCCCTCCAGTCTCCTCCCTCCTCCCTTCCCTCCAGCTGTGTGTGTGTGATCCTGAGCTGATAATTCCAAGGTGTGTGTGTTTGTGTGTCTTTTGTCTGTCTCCGTGTCTCCGTATGTGTGCGTTCTGCCTGGATCGATTAGCGGGAGCTCTATAGGACACTGTGCACTAATCTACTCCCACCATCCAGCTCTGTATCCACCTGTCCTGATGTAGTGATGAGGAGAGAGAATGCAGAGATTTGCACTGACTGTGTCTCAGGCAGATTGTGTCTGTTATGCAGTTTTGCAGTGTTCCTGTGTGCCCTGCTACTAGGAACCTGCTAGTTTTTATCCTTATAATTGAATTGTGTTATTGGCTTTTGTTTAGGTTTTTTTTTCCCTGTATTTTTTTTGTTTCCCCCAGTAGAGGAAAACATGCCCCCCTGTCTGAACATGTCACCCACTGAGCATAAATCCTTTCCTCTTTTGTCAGCCGCAAACTTCTTCAGGGGTCTGTAACAGGGGTTCAGTTCAGGGGTCTGTAACGGGGGTTCAGTTCAGGGGTCTGTAACGGGGGTTCAGTTCAGGGGTCTGTAACGGGGGTTCAGTTCAGGGGTCTGTAACAGGGGTTCAGTTCAGGGTTCAGTTCAGGGGTTCAGTTCAGGGGTCTGTAACGGGGGTTCAGTTCAGGGTTCAGTTCAGGGGTTCAGTTCAGGGGTCTGTAACGGGGGTTCAGTTCAGGGGTCTGTAACGGGGGTTCAGTTCAGGGGTCTGCCCTGTTTCCCTGCGACTGGTCTTCAAAGGATTCCAGATGTAAATCCAATGGGAAGCTGCCTAATTCAGCCATGCACACATTGGTAGGTGACTGCCTTTGGGGTTTTTTTTTTTTTTTAAGTCCTTTCACATAAATCTGCATGGAGGGCTCCTATTGGATGCTTGTCCCATCTAGCTATGATATGTGGACCCCATACCGCACTTCCATACAGCACAATGGGCGGCTGAATTTGCATCAGATAGGATCTTCTCTTTCCATCAGTCGGGCTCTATGAGCTTGTGAGTGCTTGTACCCTGCCTGAAGCTCCCCGCTACAGTGAGGATGAGGTGGAGGAGACTGGAGGGGAGGGAGGAGACTGGAGGGGAGGGAGGAGACTGGAGGGGAGGGAGGAGACTGGAGGGGAGGGAGGAGGGAGGAGACTGGAGGGGAGGGAGGAGGGAGGAGACTGGAGGGGAGGGAGGAGACTGGAGGGGAGGGAGGAGGGAGGAGACTGGAGGGGAGGGAGGAGGGAGGAGACTGGAGGGGAGGGAGGAGGGAGGAGACTGGAGGGAAGGGAGGAGGGAGGAGACTGGAGGGGAGGGAGGAGGGAGGAGACTGGAGGGGAGGGAGGAGACTGGAGGGGAGGGAGGAGACTGGAGGGGAGGGAGGAGACTGGAGGGGAGGGAGGAGACTGGAGGGGAGGGAGGAGACTGGAGGGGAGGGAGGAGGGAGGAGACTGGAGGGGAGGGAGGAGACTGGAGGGGAGGGAGGAGGGAGGAGACTGGAGGGGAGGGAGGAGGGAGGAGACTGGAGGGGAGGGAGGAGGGAGGAGACTGGAGGGAAGGGAGGAGGGAGGAGACTGGAGGGGAGGGAGGAGGGAGGAGACTGGAGGGGAGGGAGGAGACTGGAGGGGAGGGAGGAGGGAGCAGACTGGAGGGGAAGGAGGAGGGAGGAGACTGGAGGGAAGGGAGGAGGGAGGAGACTGGAGGGGAGGGAGGAGACTGGAGGGGAGGGAGGAGACTGGAGGGGAGGGAGGAGGGAGCAGACTGGAGGGGAAGGAGGAGGGAGGAGACTGGAGGGAAGGGAGGAGGGAGGAGACTGGAGGGGAGGGAGGAGGGAGCAGACTGGAGGGGAGGGAGCAGACTGGAGGGGAGGGAGGAGGGAGCAGACTGGAGGGGAAGGAGGAGGGAGGAGACTGGAGGGAAGGGAGGAGGGAGGAGACTGGAGGGAAGGGAGGAGGGAGGAGACTGGAGGGGAGGGAGGAGGGAGCAGACTGGAGGGGAGGGAGGAGACTGGAGGGGAAGGAGGAGGGAGCAGACTGGAGGGGAGGGACATTTGGCCTCTGGACTTCATCTGGATGGTCATGTTGCTTATCTTCCATCCCTTTATACTGATGAGTTATGACCCTGCTCAATTCTCTCTCTCTCTCTCGTAGCATATTCTCTATTTGTGAACCCCACTCCTTCCTCTAAAGTGCGTTCTGATTGTAACTTAATTTCCTGGGGAGGTTGAAGAGCATGACACCCTCAGCCCTTCAGAGGCAGCACGGCCTAGAGACGTGCTCCTCTGCTGGACACAGGCGTGCCCCTCTGCTGGACACAGGCGTGCCCCTCTGCTGGACACAGGCGTGCCCCTCTGCTGGACACAGGCGTGCCCCTCTGCTGGACGGAGGCGTGCCCCTCTGCTGGACGGAGGCGTGCCCCTCTGCTGGACACAGGCGTGCCCCTCTGCTGGACACAGGCGTACCCCTCTGCCAGACAGGCTGCCTATCCTCACATTACCAGCTGGGTTAAGAGACACAGACGATAGTGTGCTGGCAGTGTGCATATGCTCCACATTTGCTCACATCCAAAGGAAACTACAAATGAAGTTCTTTAGGTCTTGTGCTGAGCGTGGATTTGCGGCATGTTCGGCGGGAGGATGAATTGACGGTGCTGGACCGAGCTTGCGGCAGAACCCTCAGAAAGTGTGTGGCGGCGATCACACGGCACCGCCAGCCGGACGAGCGTTGCCTCGCTCCGATAATGAGCAAACTTTCCACGCTCTCCAAAAACCGGCAGGAAATGCTATCAGCGGCATGGTGAGGTGGATCAGTAAAGGACCTGTTTAATGAGAGAAATATAAAACGACTCCTGCTACTGTTGCAGAACAACTTTCGGTTTATGCAGTGTGTGTGTGTGTGTGTGTGTTTTCTCCTGACCCGTGTGTGTGTGTGTGTGTTCTCCTGACCCGTGTGTGTGTGTGTTCTACTGACCCGTGTGTGTGTGTGTGTGTGTGTGTGTGTGTGTGTGTGTGTGTGTGTGTGTGTGTGTGTTCTACTGACCCGTGTGTGTGTGTGTCCTCTCCCGACCCGTGTGTGTTCCCATGATCTGTGTTTGGAGCTGTTTAGGGCTTCAATGTAAGAAGATGCTGGAGATTCTGGGGTGCCTTTTATAGGTTTTTGGGGTTTTTTTTTGTCACATGCCTACATGTACCTGTATGTACACACACACACACACACACACTTGCATGCATATTTTCTCCAGTGCCCGTGTTATCGATAAAACCATCATTTTGATGGTTATTTAAGCCACACACACACACGCACACAATCAGTTTGTGTAAAAATTTCTGTCATAAGCTCTTACTACTAAGCACCCCGTTCAGTTGCAGAGAGTGATTCAGTTTCCAACCCCTCACAAGAATTTGCTTGGTCTTCATGTAGACCGATGGGCCAAATGCAGAAATGTCTCTGGTGCCGTTCTGGTGGGCCTTGGCAGAAAACAACATGGCGGGCGCTCGTTTCTAAATTTGCTGCACGATTGAATTTTGCGAAGTGCCTCCCTGCCTGCGATGATCCATCCGATTGATCTGTCTGCCGGGACGCCCCCCTCTCCCACCGTCGGAGCCGGATTCGACGCGCTTTGTAAAACATAAATAAATAAATAAATAGATAGATAGATAGAATAAAAGGACGTTCTGTCCGCGGTGGCCGGCGGGGACCGAGCGGACCTAAATGTCGTGTGCTTGTTTGAGAATGCACAGCGGGGGATTGTGTCGGCGGTTTTGTGGCGGATGCGAGCGGCAGGAGGGGCGGAGCGGCTGAAAGGTGTCCTGCCTGTTGCTCTGTGGGTCGGGGCGGATCGATGGGCGTGAAGACCCTGAGGCCGTCCTAATGGAGCCTTTCTCCAGGGCTTCTGGAGGAGAGGAACGTTTGGTTCGCCCATTTATGGCTGGGGATGTCCTCCACTCTTCCTTCTTCTATCATTCTTCTGTTCAATATTTGTTCAGATCCTGCCTCTCTTCTTTTTCCCCTCACCTCCTCCCCCTCCATATATCTCTCTCTCTCTCTCTCTCTCTCTCTCTCTCTCTCTCTCTCTCTCTCTCTCTCTCTCTCTCACACACACACACATACACACACCCTCCCTTGCAGGTACAGTATTGTGTAAGAGTCCATAGTCTGGGCCGGTCGGGTTGCAGGCCGCGTTCAGGACTGGTGCCCAGACATTGTTCTGTTGCCCAGACTTCCTTCACTCCACCCAACTCCTCTGCGCCATTAAATATTTAAAGCTCGGCGGGTTTGGGCAGTACAAACTCTGGACTTGTTTGTCAGTTTCCTTCCAGATGTTCAGCCCACACTTCCACATACGAAGCTCCTAAGAACTTCTAGTTGTGGCCCGCGTGACTTACAATAGGTAGCTGATTCTTTTTTGCATGGAACACACATCAAAACTCCGAGGTATTGAATCATCCACTGATTAAAAAGGGGAGGAGATGGGACTCTTCCTCTAACCCAAGCGTTATTTTTTTAATCTTCTCGCTCATTAGAGGACTTATTTTTGCACATGCATAACCCCCGGTGGCTTCCAGCGAGTCGCTGAGACGCTCTTCAAATCTGGCCGCGCATTCCGCCGTTTAATTGCGCTGCGTTTTGATCCCGTTTACAGAGACGCGCCGCGAGCCGTCTCCGTGAAAGTATCAGTGCTCACGGCGTAATTATAGCGCGTGCCGACGTGCCCAGCCTGTCGTGACCACACCCACCGTCCGCTCACGGAGGTCCTGCATCGCTGGACACGCCCCCACCCCGCCCCTGTGCCAGGCACGGGGCCTGCGTGTTCCTCGGGTCTGTTGCGTCCCGCGTTTAATCGACTATAATAAGTCGTCTACTGCATCCTGAGGCCTGCTTGAGGGTTCTCCATAAAGTCTCGTGATATCCATCAGATCTGGCATCTGCTCCGCTACGTACGTCCGCTTCTGGTAGACGTATTGATGTTGTCTGTAGACTGAGGCTGCTGTCTTTGTTATTCATCAGCATGACTCTGCTCTAATATATGTGTAAGTTATAGGTGTTTGCAGCCCTCGGTCTTCTGTTTAAGGTCCTAGCGCCGTGTTCTGTCAGACACTGCGTTTGCCGGCTTTCCAGGGCCCGGGGCTTCTTACAAGCACATTTTAATTTCTCTTTGGGGAATTCCAGAAATACCACGCACACAGAAATAAGTCTTCTGAAATGAAGTATGATCCAGCCGCGCTTGACGTGGCTGTGAAGACTCTGCACACGCGTGACTTCAGGGATTCACCCTGGCTCAGATCTTTGCCTTCCAGCTGATCCAGGACCAGCTGACACTGTAGGCTCATCACAGTTAAGCTGATTATTAGTCCTGATGCAGAGTAATAGAGTTAGTGTGAGAAAGGAGGTGAATCTGTTTCCTTGTGTCTAGCAGTGCCGCAGTCTCAGCAGACAGCTAAGGTGATGGTTAAAGGTTACGGTAGAGCAGTGTGCAGCCCGTGTGACTGCGTGACCTGCACGAGCTGCGTGTGACTGCGTGAGCAGCGTGTGACTACATGTTGGCCTGGTGTTGACCCTGCTCGCGTGAGCCTGTGCTTCTTCCACACTTGAACGGGTCTGTGTGTCCGTGACACTCTCTCCTTCTCCCGTATGGTCATTCTGGCAGGGTGAGCTGTGGCCACTCTGTGTTATGTGCGTTTTCAGTCACTGTGCTATGATGCGTCTACTCCCTAAAACTGTCATTGCAGAGTCATTGACTTCTAAGCTCTTTATATCTGTGTGTGTGGTGTGTGTGTGTGTGTGTGTGTGTGTGTGTGTGTGTGTGTGTGTGTGTGTGTGTGTGTGTGTATGGGGGGGTCTTATGAAATATGAGGTGACTCTAAGCCTATTCTGCTTTATGGAGCAGTTCCTAATGCTCTTAACTGTCCTCCCATCCTGCCTTAATGATGGATGCATCACTAGATATGAACCAGCCAATAGCTGTTAGCCTCGAATTCTTAGCCATGACTCAACTGGACGTGAAATACTTAACCGAAGACCCAGTGTTCGTAACGGTAAAGCAGAGGCTCAGTTGTGTGTGTGCGTGTGTGTGCTGGACGGGTGCAGTATGGCATTGGACTGGCAACACATCTGAATACAGAAATGTAGCTACAGTAATTCAGTGATGCAGGCACAGCCCACAGAATACCTGAGGGCGGGGAGAATGCAAATTATGGTGATGTCACTGTGCGTTGTCAGTGTGTGTTACTTTGCATGATTGTGACTGTGGCGCATGCATTTGTGTGGGTGTGGGTGTGTGTGTGTGTGTGTGTGTGGGTGTGTGTGTGTGTGTGTGTGTGTGTGTGGGTGTGGGTGTGTGTGTGTGGGTGGTCTTTTCTTGTTGCCTCTCTGTGTGTCTCTTTCTCTCCCCTCTGAGCATTGGGACATGTGCCATAATTAGGCTGATGAGTTTTGGCACACAGACGAGTGGAGACATGTCCGTCTCTCCCTCTGAGGGCCCAACACACCACACGTCACATCTTGTTTGTCCATTTTACCCGGCTGCCAAGACACAGTGGATTAAACCACCAGAAGAACTGGACTCCTCCCGTCGTCTGTGGGCAGAACCACACATCACATCTTCCAGACATGCCATGTTTACTAAACAAAAAATCATCTCAGTATTGACGTCTGTGTTATTAATATACTGAAATATGCAAATGAGTCATTGTAGTCTTTTATCATGTGTTTGAGGCTTCCTGGCCAATCACAGGTGCTGTTGCTGTGTGTCATGTGGATGTTTTGATAAAACGAGATCTTTGCATGATCTAAGTGCTATGTGAGTCGCATTCATGCAGTCTTTACAACAGCAGTCTTTAAAACAGCAGTCTTTAATCAGGAGTTATAACCCTAGTGTTTTAATACATCACTATCCCAGCACACATCATAAAGCAAGGCCTTTTGTAGTTACTATATGTAGCAGTATAATTAAGATGGCATTGTGTCTGTGTGATGTAATGAGTTTTTGTGTAAATTTTGTGTGAAATTATATAAGCATAAAATCATAATACTGAAGTTAAAATAGCCATATTGTTAAGTATATATAAATAGCAGATGATTTGGTTTGACACATTAATGGAACTGCAGAGTGATCTTACTTACTCTCTCTTACTCTTACACTCTCTATCCCTCTTCCCCCCCCCTCTCTCTCAATCTCTCTCTCTCTCACACACCCCCTTCCTCGCTCTCCCCGCTTGCTCACTTGTCTCTTTTTATCACACACTCAGTGACTGTGTGTGTGTGTGTGTGCGTGCTTGCGCGTGCATGCGTGCTCAAGCTCCCCCCCCCCCCCCCCCCCCTCCTCTCTCACATGTGTTTGCTGATCCGTGCCCGGAGCCGTTCACAGGTATTCTTGTCAGTGTAATTGGCTTTTCGGAGGTGCGGTTTGAGATGAGGTGCTTGTCTGATGGCCGACCCTCTTTACTCTGGTAATGGAAAGCCCGCCAGGACCCACGAAACGCTTTTCATTAGCTGCTGATCTGAACCCTTCTGCGCAGAGCCTCTCGGGCCGGCCGGACGCCTCGCCGCCCTCGTGCTGACGAGGAAAGTAAAAACCAGATGATGAGAACTAGAGGTGGAAGGAAAACGCTGCCTTCACCACCTCCTGATCCACGTGCGCCGCCTTCACCACCTCCTGATCCACGTGCGCCGCCGTCACCACCTCCTGATCCACGTGCGCCGCCTTCACCACCTCCTGATCCACGTGCGCCGCCTTCACCACCTCCTGATCCACGTGCGCCGCCGTCACCACCTCCTGATCCACGTGCGCCGCCTTCACCAGCTCCTGATCCACGTGCGCCGCCTTCACCAGCTCCTGATCCACGTGCGCCGCCTTCACCAGCTCCTGATCCACGTGCGCCGCCGTCACCACCTCCTGATCCACGTGCGCCGCCTTCACCACCTCCTGATCCACGTGCGCCGCCTTCACCACCTCCTGATCCACGTGCGCCGCCTTCACCACCTCCTGATCCACGTGCGCCGCCTTCACCACCTCCTGATCCACGTGCGCCGCCGTCACCAGCTCCTGATCCACGTGCGCCGCCTTCACCACCTCCTGATCCACGTGCGCCGCCTTCACCACCTCACTGATCCACGTGCGCCGCCTTCACCACCTCCTGATCCACGTGCGCCGCCTTCACCACCTCCTGATCCACGTGCGCCGCCTTCACTACCTCCTGATCCACGTGCGCCGCCTTCACCACCTCCTGATCCACGTGCGCCGCCGTCACCACCTCCTGATCCACGTGCGCCACCTTCACTACCTCCTGATCCACGTGCGCCACCTTCACTACCTCCTGATCCACGTGCGCCGCCTTCACCAGCTCCTGATCCACGTGCGCTGCCTTCACTACCTCCTGATCCACGTGCGCCGCCTTCACCAGCTCCTGATCCACGTGCGCTGCCTTCACTACCTCCTGATCCACGTGCGCCGCCTTCACTACCTCCTGATCCACGTGCGCCGCCTTCACCAGCTCCTGATCCACGTGCGCCGCCGTCACCACCTCCTGATCCACGTGCGCCGCCGTCACCACCTCCTGATCTACGTGCGCTGCCTTCACCACCTCCTGATCCACGTGCGCCGCCGTCACTACCTCCTGATCCGTGTGCGCTGCCGTGTTCCGCAGCACCAGCCCGTTACGTGCAGCGTGTTCTTAAAGGAGCCGGCTAGGCCGGGCACTCGTGCAGCAGACGTGAGCGTCTAGACGTGGCACATTGGACGCTGGGTTTACTATGGGCCTGACCCGGTGCTAGGTCCTCAGAGGAACCATCACCACAGAACTCCACGGACGGAGCATTCATTTCCGCTGCTTTTATTGTGGAGATATGGAGGTGAAATGTTGAACATGCCCTCCTGTGACACTTCTGTTTTCCCCCTCTCTCTGTCTGTCTCTCACTCCTTTCTGTCTTTCCTCTCCCATCCTGTCTCTCCCTCTTCCATTCCTCCTCATTCTGTCTGTTTCTCTTACTCCATCCATCTCCCTCCTTCTTCCTCTCCCTGCTGTCAGGACTCCAGCGGACATGAGACATGCCGAGATTCTCGCTCACCGCCAGCCAAGAAACAAATAAGACCTCCTCACCGTGTCCACTGATCTAGGTTCAGACCCTGCCCTTCACGTCATGACAACTGCTGCACTGTGCTCAGACACAGCTGATCTCACATCAGCAGTCATCTTCCCATTACAACACCCTTCATAGCACAGGAGTGTCAGACTCCACTCCCCATAGGCTGTGCTGACGTGAAGCCAGCCGTAAACCACTTAGCTGATTAATTAACGAGGGAATTCTCCTCCCACCTCCCCTTCCCCTCAAAACGCATTTGTCTTTATTTGTTAAACCGTGTTTTTACTGCCGGGCCCTGGTTCCGGCCCACGGAGCCACTCTGCGTCTGTCCCGCTGTCAGGACGTGTCTGGCAGTGGGTGCAGCGGCCCGGCCCGGCCCGGGTGGAAGTGATTACGCTGGCCGTCAGGCCCCGCCAGAGACTCCATCAGCCTCCCGGATTGATGTTTGACAGAATAATTAGAAAACTGTCTGAGCCTGTAATCACCAATGCTCATCTTATGGAGGATGCTCTCATGGATGCAGAGAGGCGTTCGCACAGAGGGCTGATGGGATGGGAGTGTGTGTGTGTGTGTGTGTGTGTGTGTGTGTGTGTGTGTGTGTGTGTGTGTGTGTGTGTGTGTGTGTGTGTGTGTGTGTGTGTGATGGAAGAAGAGTGATGTTTACTGAGGCAGATAATGAATCAAAACAGTCACTGTGGGTTCTTTTACACTTTCTCTATGTCTCTCTCTGTCTCCCTTCTCTCTCTCTCCATCTCACCCCCTCTCTGTCTCTCTCTCTTTCTCTGTATCTCTCTCTTGCTCTACTTTTTCTCATCCTTTCTGTTATTCCCTCATCTCATCTATCCTTTGCTTTTGTCCTCTGCTCCTTTTTCTAACGTCTCGTCTTTCCCCTTCCTCTCTCCACCTCTGAGCCCCCTGTGTCATGTCTGTCCCGTCTCTTCACTGTAATGTCCAGTGGACAGGCTAATGGGCTCGGTGTGACACGTGTCCTGACTGACCGAATACAGGCTGCACACTTCCCTGAGCTCCCGTACCCGACCTAGGCCCAACTATATCTTGTACACACACACACACACACACACACACAGAATGTCCACACGCGCACAGTGGACCAGTACTGCCCGACATATCCAGGCAGTGTCCGTATCCATGTTCTGAGTTTTTAGGAAATTAAATCTTGATTGCATCCATCTGTTAGGCCTGATTTGTGGTTTTCGGGTAATTTAGCAAGCTTCTCCCCAGACTCCGCGGAGCTGGAGAGAGATTGAAAGAGAGAGAGAAGGAGAGATGGAGGGAGAGAAGAAAATATGGAAAGAGAGAGAGAAGTAGAGATGGAGAGAGAGAGAGGCAGAATGGTAGAGAGCCTGCAATGTTTGCTATTCTATCAATTTTTAAATTACTCAATTAGACTAAGCGAAACTGCAGCAGGAGCCAGTCATTGCATTTCAGTAAGTGCAGTGATACAGTTATTCTCACAGATGAATAACAAATTAGTAACCTTAAAAGGCCCTATTTTGGGCTGGGGGGGTGGGGGGGTCCCAGCACCATATCAAAATAGCATTCCATCTATCTGGATTAAAGCGCACGGCCGTTATTTCATCCTCGCCAAATTGCCTCTCGCACTAAACAGGAGGAGAGAAGTGAATTATAGAGCAGTCTGCCTTTACCTGCTGATTTTCTGCCATCAGGGGCATTAAATGACACTGTAAACACGGCACAGAAGAACGTATTTATACTTCACTGACCTCTGACGCAGATGTAGTCACGGTTTTGCTGTTCGCTTTATGGTCTCTTCATTCAATGCCACAGTTTGCCCACAGTTCATTTTAAAGAGAATTAGGGTGTGGAAGAAGTTCAGCTATGTCATTTCTGAAGAGTTTATGAAACGCTGCATGAAGGAAAGTTTTAGGATCCCTGCTGCGAGATCCTGAATATTGAAAACCTTGCTGACTCGTCTGAAGGCTGGTGGGTGGGAAGGCGTGGTTCCGGACGGCCTCTGTAATTGGCCGAGTTCTGCGCTCCCTCCCCGACAGTAGAGGCCCCGCCCCTGCACTGTGTAAAAGCTCTGTGTTCGTTCGAAGAGGCCGGACTGCCTCGCCAAACACGCTGCACAGCTGCCCTTTGGACGCCTCATTGGCTCCCGAGATCAGGAGCAAGCGCAATCGAAATCATTTGGATAATTGACCTTCTGCACGAATACATTAGAATAAATTAATTTTGATTGGCCGCACGCCGCTCGGAGTGGGAGGGCTGGCCCCTTTGTATGCGCCGACTGGTCTGTTGCAAGCCCGGGGGTGATTATGTATGCCGTTCACCGCCGTCGTGCATTTATTCACTTTAATAAAGCAACAGCGGCTTGGAGCGGCACTGGACACCGGGCAGGTCTGGGGGGTGCGGGGCTGTGACCACCGCTGCCGTGACAACCACTGTTGCCACTGCACCCACTGCTGCCACACGTCCTCTGCTGTAGGGGGGTAAAACTGCCCCGCTGCTGATTTAGAGACGATGGCCTGTAATGAGAAAAAAAACCCAGCCCGTGTCTCATTGAACCCCACTCACACACCGGGGCATCACACATAGGGGCAACAAAGTTGGATTGGATTGCTTGAATGTTGGATGCTTTGTCAGAATGTTGTGTGTGTGTGTGTGTGTGTGTGTGTGTGTGTGTGTGTGTGTGTGTGTGTGTGTGTGTGTGTGTGTGTGTGTGTGTGTGTGTGTGTGTGTGTGTGTGTGCGAGCGAGCGAGCGAGCGAGCAAGTAGGACTGTGAACTTGAATGACCCTTGTTTTGCATGTACACATGCAGTGAACTATTCCCCCTGTGACTCACTCACCTTTCTCTCACCCAGAACATTCCTGCTTCCATGTGTATACTTTCCTCTAATCTTGTGTTTGGCACCTCGGCATACTGGTGTGTGTGGGTGTGTGTGCGCGTGTGCCTGTACCTGTGTGTGTGTGTTTGTGTGCACTTGCTGAGAGTTCATGATAGGAAATGAAACTTCAGCCCTGACTGACATGTGATGATTCCACCACCATGCTCTCCATCACACTCGCTCACCTCCATCACACTCCCCTCTATCACGCTCCCCCACCTCCATCATGCTCCCTCACCTCCATCACGCTCCCCCACCTCCATCATGCTCCCCACGTCCATCACGCTCCTCCACCTCCATCACGCTCCCCCACCTCCATCACGCTCCCCCACCTCCATCACGCTCCCCCACCTCCATCACGCTCCCTCACCTCCATCACGCTCCCTCACCTCCATCACGCTCCCTCACCTCCATCACGCTCCCTCACCTCCATCACACTCACCTCCATCACGCTCACCCACCTCCATCACGCTCCCCCACCTCCATCACGCTCCCCCACCTCCATCACGCTCCCTCATCTCCATCTCACTCACCTCCATCACACTCACCCCATCACGCTCCCCCGCCTCCATCACGCTCCCCCGCCTCCATCACGCTCCCCCACCTCCATCACGCTCCCCCACCTCCATCACGCTCCCTCATCTCCATCTCACTCACCTCCATCACACTCTCTCACCTCCATCACGCTCCCCCACCTCCATCACGCTCCCCCACCTCCATCACACTCCCTCACCTCCATCACACTCCCCTCTATCACGCTCCCCCACCTCCATCACGCTCCCCCACCTCAATCACGCTCCCCCACCTCCATCACGCTCCCTCACCTCCATCACGCTCCCTCATCTCCATCTCACTCACCTCCATCACGCTCCCCCACCTCCATCACGCTCCCCCACCTCCATCACGCTCCCCCACCTCCATCATGCTCCCCACCTCCATCATGCTCCCCACCTCCATCACGCTCCCCCACCTCCATCACGCTCTCACACCTCCATCACGCTCCCTCACCTCCATCACGCTCCCTCACCTCCATCACGCTCCCTCACCTCCATCACACTCACCTCCATCACACTCACCTCCATCACGCTCCCTCACCTCCATCACGCTCCCCCACCTCCATCACGCTCTCACACCTCCATCACGCTCCCTCACCTCCATCACGCTCCCTCACCTCCATCACGCTCCCTCACCTCCATCACACTCACCTCCATCACGCTCCCCCACCTCCATCACGCTCCCCCACCTCCATCACGCTCCCTCACCTCCATCACGCTCCCTCACCTCCATCACGCTCACCTCCATCACGCTCCCCCACCTCCATCACGCTCCCCCACCTCCATCACGCTCCCCCACCTCCATCACGCTCCCTCACCACCATCACGCTCACTCACCTCCATCACACTCCCCCACCTCCATCACACTCACGCTCACCCACCTCCATCACGCTCACCCACCTCCATCACGCTCACTCACTTCCATCACGCTCCCCCACCTCCATCACACTCACTCACCTCCATCACGCTCCCCCACCTCCATCACACTCACTCACCTCCATCTCTCCATTGCCATGGACACAGCGTTCTCCCCACAGCCTCCACATCCCCTTGTAATGTCCACGTCCAGCTGTCTCTGTGGTACCCTGTCTCCCGTGGGTTCAGAATGACCTTGGGCCTGAAGCCCACTCTGTCCTGGGTGAGGCAGAGAAGTCTTTGACCTTGGAAGTGTTTCAGTCCTGCCAAATCAGGCAGCTACACGCTTCATGGCCTTAAACTGATGCTCTCATATGAGGACATGACAACCGCAGCATTAAACATAGGACTAAAACTAGCAGATTAACATTGGTGAAACATTGGTGAAAACGATAACACAAAACGTGTTTGTGTGTGCCTGCGTCTGTACAATGTATGAATGAGCGTATGCTGTGTGTGTGTGTGTGCGTGTGTGTGTGTGCGTGTGTGTGGGCTCTCACTCTTCCTCCCTGAAGCCCATTGTGGCCGTGCTGCACTGTGGCGATCAGAGCGTTGTTGTGGTGGGGTTGAATGACAGCTGGTGTGAAAGGACAGCTTCACCAGCGCACCATCAGCTGTGGCGGTCGGCAGCTGTCACAGTTCACAACCCCTGCACTGTCAAACAAGAGCGGGAGGTCCGGAGACAGATCTGACCGCCGCAAGCATCGCCAACACCTCCACCTCCACCACCACCTCCAGCACCTCCTTCAGCGCCAGCGCAAATCCATTTCTGTCTTGATTGGTTTCCTTTCACGAGAGAGAGAGGGAGGGAGAGAGAGACGGAGAGATGAAGGGAGGCAGAGAGATCGACAGGGAGGGAGGGAGAGATGATGAGAGAAGGTGAGAGCTCAAAGAGCACGGAGGAAGAGAAGCGTAGGCTGATGAGAGGTGAGGTCTAGCCAGCTGCTCTGAGGTCTTCTCCTCTACTCCCCTCACTGTGTGGATCGGGTGCTCTACCTGTGCTTGAGCAATGGGAAGACGTAGCCTTTGTCAGCAGGACGCGAGCCCCAGTGGAACCAGCTGTGTGGTTCAGGGAGCCGCAGTAGGACCCCACCCACAGGAATGAATGGACGTCCAAAACCAGACGGGGTTCTGTTTAATTCTCGCATTTGTTAGCAGCACAAGGTCTTCGTCAAATGGCCCAGATGAAACACCACCATAACCCAGGGTTAGCCTTACTTTGACCTTTAACACACACAAGTGAGGTCAGCTGGGCCCATCTGATGATGACGACGATGATGATGATGCTGTATTTACTCACAAGTGCTGGTGGGATCTGTCACTGAAGCTCTTCCAGGAGCATATGGACAGAAGATGGCATATGCATGTATTGTTAGTTTTTCACACATCGTAAGAGAATTCCCTGCACCTCGTTCATCATGCCGAGGTTTCTGCGGGTTTTGGCAAGTGGATTTCTTGACACGATGCTTCGTCTCTTACTCTCGAGGCGAGAGGAGGTGGGAGGAGCGAGAGGAGGTGTGAGGAGGCGCCGTCGTGCTCCAGCAGTCTGGATAATTATTTCTTCTTATCCCCTTTGGCCAGGACCAATCTCAGTCCCCAATAACAGCCTGAAACAGAGCTAGTGCCCCTCTCTCTCTCTCTCTCTCTCTCTCTCTCTCTCTCTCTCTCTCTCTCTCTCTCTCTCTCTCTCTCTCTCTCTCTCTCTCTCTCTCTCTCTCTCTCTCTCTCTCTCTCTCTCTCTCTCTCTCTCCCTCCCTCCCCTTCCAGGCCCATGAGTGGAGACTATGCAGCCTGTGCATTTGATAAGATGGGGCCAGTATAGGAGGTGTAGTGTCATTAGGCTGCTGCCCTGCTGTCTCTGAGTCTGCAAATATTCCATCAGAGCTTCGCCAAAAGATTACAGTGCATGTTTTTACCTGGGCATTAGTCTGCCAATCAGAATCTTACTTGGACACGTGTGGACTGACTGACTGTGTGTGTGTGTGTGTGTGTGTGTGAGACAGAGAGAGAGAGAGAGAGAGAATCTGACATGGTGATCCTTGTGAAGAAACCGCACTCACCTCTTTGCTGTCATGTTAATATTTAATGTTAAGAAAGCACTTCACAAGATCCCTGTCAGTCTTATGGCTGCTGTCCCCCACCCCAGGGCCATTACTGCTGTCCCCACCCCAGGGCCATTACTGCTGTCCCCCACCCCAGGGCCATTACTGCTGTCCCCCACCCCAGGGCCATTACTGCTGTCCCCCACCCCAGGGCCATTACTGCTGTCCCCCACCCCAGGGCCATTACTGCTGTCCCCCACCCCAGGGCCATTACTGCTGTCCCCCACCCCAGGGCCATTACTGCTGTCCCCCACCCCAGGGCCATTACTGCTGTCCCCCACCCCAGGGCCATTACTGCTGTCCCCCACCCCAGGGCCATTACTGCTGTCCTCCACCCCAGGGCCATTACTGCTGTCCTCCACCCCAGGGCCATTACTGCTGTCCCCCACCCCAGGGCCATTACTGCTGTCCCCCACCCCAGGGCCATTACTGCTGTCCTCCACCCCAGGGCCATTACTGCTGTCCCCCACCCCAGGGCCATTACTGCTGTCCCCCACCCCAGGGCCATTACTGCTGTCCCCCACCCCAGGGCCATTACTGCTGTCCCCCACCCCAGGGCCATTACTGCTGTCCCCCACCCCAGGGCCATTACTGCTGTCCTCCACCCCAGGGCCATTACTGCTGTCCCCCACCCCAGGGCCATTACTGCTGTCCCCCACCCCAGGGCCATTACTGCTGTCCCCCACCCCAGGGCCATTACTGCTGTCCCCACCCCAGGGCCATTACTGCTGTCCCCCACCCCAGGGCCATTACTGCTGTCCTCCACCCCAGGGCCATTACTGCTGTCCCCCACCCCAGGGCCATTACTGCTGTCCCCCACCCCAGGGCCATTACTGCTGTCCCCCACCCCAGGGCCATTACTGCTGTCCCCCACCCCAGGGCCATTACTGCTGTCCTCCACCCCAGGGCCATTACTGCTGTCCCCCACCCCAGGGCCATTACTGCTGTCCCCCACCCCAGGGCCATTACTGCTGTCCCCCACCCCAGGGCCATTACTGCTGTCCCCCACCCCAGGGCCATTACTGCTGTCCTCCACCCCAGGGCCATTACTGCTGTCCCCCACCCCAGGGCCATTACTGCTGTCCCCCACCCCAGGGCCATTACTGCTGTCCCCCACCCCAGGGCCATTACTGCTGTCCCCCACCCCAGGGCCATTACTGCTGTCCCCCCACCCCAGGGCCATTACTGCTGTCCCCCACCCCAGGGCCATTACTGCTGTCCCCCACCCCAGGGCCATTACTGCTGTCCCCCACCCCAGGGCCATTACTGCTGTCCTCCACCCCAGGGCCATTACTGCTGTCCCCCACCCCAGGGCCATTACTGCTGTCCTCCACCCCAGGGCCATTACTGCTGTCCCCCACCCCAGGGCCATTACTGCTGTCCCCCACCCCAGGGCCATTACTGCTGTCCCCCACCCCAGGGCCATTACTGCTGTCCTCCACCCCAGGGCCATTACTGCTGTCCCCCACCCCAGGGCCATTACTGCTGTCCTCCACCCCAGGGCCATTACTGCTGTCCCCCACCCCAGGGCCATTACTGCTGTCCCCCACCCCAGGGCCATTACTGCTGTCCCCCACCCCAGGGCCATTACTGCTGTCCCCCACCCCAGGGCCATTACTGCTGTCCCCCACCCCAGGGCCATTACTGCTGTCCCCCACCCCAGGGCCATTACTGCTGTCCCCCACCCCAGGGCCATTACTGCTGTCCCCCACCCCAGGGCCATTACTGCTGTCCCCCACCCCAGGGCCATTACTGCTGTCCCCCACCCCAGGGCCATTACTGCTGTCCCCCACCCCAGGGCCATTACTGCTGTCCCCCACCCCAGGGCCATTACTGCTGTCCCCACCCCAGGGCCATTACTGCTGTCCTCCACCCCAGGGCCATTACTGCTGTCCCCCACCCCAGGGCCATTACTGCTGTCCCCCACCCCAGGGCCATTACTGCTGTCCCCCACCCCAGGGCCATTACTGCTGTCCTCCACCCCAGGGCCATTACTGCTGTCCGGTGATGTCTGCAATCCAGCCCTCTATTCCCCAGAGTCTGACCAGTGTGACCAGTCTGGCCATTGCACTGTGCTCCTGGAAAACTGGCTCCAAGCCCTGACCCTGGCATGTGGGAGCAAAATCCTGCAGCAACAGGATTGGGAAAGTTCTAGAAGGGTAGGAAAGGTTTAAGATGGTACTCTAGTGAAGGTGATTTGATGTACCGTAATTGTGTTTCAAAAGATGGCTGTGTTGTAGCTTTTTAGTTATTATTATACATATCACAGAACTTGATTGACAATCAAATCATCTTCACTAGAGTACCATTTTAGAACCTTTCCTATCCTTCTAGAACCTTTTCTCACCTTCTGGAACATGTCTGTCCCAAAGCATCACTTGCTGGTCTAGCGCCCCCTGTGGATGGGGGCATGAGGATCAGCCCCAGCAGGTTTTTAAAGCAAACCTAGTGGACAGATGCCAAACCAAAATAATTCACATGAAAACCTGTGTGTACAGCAGCTCTTTCTCGCCATCCCAACTCATCTGTTAAAGAATTCATCAGAATTATGAAGGCTTTCATATAATTTAGCTAAACTCGGCAAAAAACATGCCCACTCACATCTTTTCTACATTTCATTATTTTCCTACATCATCATTATTTATGTAGTTTATAAAAATGGCTGTGTGTGTGTGTGTGTGTGTGTGTGTGTGTGTGTGTGTGTGTGTGTGTGTGTGTGTGTGTGTGTGTATATATATATATATATAATATATATATATATAATATACATACACACACACTATATTGCCAAAAGTATTCGCTCACCTTCCTTGACTCGCATATGAGCTTAAGAGAAATCCCATTCCTAATCCATAGGGTTCAATATGACGTTGGTCCACCCTTTGCAGCTAGAACAGCTTCAACTCTTCTGGGAAGGCTGTCCACAAGGTTTAGGACTATGTTTATGGGGATTTTGACCATTCTTCCGGAAGCGCATTTGTGAGGTCACATACTGATTTTGGTCAAGAAGGCGTGGCTCTCAGTCTCCGCTCTAATTCATCACAAAAGTTTGAGGTCAGGACTCTGTGCAGGCCAGTCAATTCATCCACACCAGACTCTGCCATCCATGTCCTTATGGACATTGTGGTCATGTTGGGAGAGGAAGGGGCCAGTTCCAACCTGTTCCCACAAAGTTGGGAGCATGCAATTGTCCAAAATGTCTTGGTATGCTGAATCATTCAGAGTTCCTTTCACTGGAACTAAGGGGCCAAGCTCAGCTCCTGAAAAACAACCCCACACCATAATCCCCCTCCACCAAACTTTACACTTGGCACAATGCAGTCAAACCAGTACCGTTCTGGCAACCACCAAACCCAGACTCATCCATCAGTTTGCCAGATGTAGAAGCGAGATTCGTCACTCCAGAGAGTCCAGTGGCGGAGTGCTTTACACCACTGCATCTGATACTTTGCTTTGCACGTGATGATGTATGGCTTGGATGCAGCTGCTCGACCATGGAAACACATTCCATGAAGCTGTCTGCGCACTGTTCTTGAGCTAATTTGAAGTTTGGATGTCTATAGTGATGTCTGCAGAAAGACCTTTTTCCACTATGTGCTTCAGCATCCGTTGACCTCCGTCAGTTTACGTGTCCTACCACTTCATGGCTGAGTTGCGGTGGTTCCCCAACACTTCCATTTTCTTATAATACAGCTGACAGTTGACTGTGGAATATTTAGGAGCAAGGAAATTTCACAGCTGGATTGTTTCACAGGTGGCATCCTATCACACTGGAATTCACTGAGCTCCTGAGAGTGACCCATTCTTTCACAAATGTTTGTAAAAACATATCTGCATGCCTAGGTGCTTAATTTTATACACATGTGGCCATGGAAATGATTGGAACACCTGATTTTGATCATTTGGATGGGTGAGCGAATACTTTTGGCAATATAGTGTGTTGCGCACACACACAGGGGGACTGCAGCCTTTAAAGGGTTACATTTACCTTACCTTTACAGGATTATATCACGGCGGTTTCATTACTAAGCATCTCCCCACCTGTGTGTGCACGCCACAGTGAAGAGGCTTCCGTGAGTGTAGGTTCAGATGGCAGCTTGCTTCCTTCAGCCTAGCCCCGCCCCTTCTCACTAGCCCCGCCCCTTCTCCCTGTTTCAGGGGGAGATCCCCTTGGCAGGCCGCTCTGCCTGCTGGTTAGTATCTCGTTATGTGCAGTTTGAGTCACTCTCTGCTGTATGTGCAGAGAAAACGGCACTTTCATCATTAGCTGTTCAAGTCTCATGAGGGTTAATTAACCAGGTGTTAATTGGCGTAATCGACCCAGTTGGTTGTTAATTGGCCATATTAAATGTTGATTGGTGTACTTTTGGTCTGTTTTGTATCGCAGCATGGTCAGATCAGTCAGATCAATAGTGTCTTAGGCTCTTAATTGGAGTGAGAATTGGTCTAAATTGGTTTGACATCTAAAATTGGTGTAAATTAAATGTTTATCCTGATTCCCTCTAAACATAAGCAATGACATCCACTGCAAGCAATAATGTTCGTTTCCACTGGAGTGAAACCCAAGAAATCAAGTTCATTTATTCTCTCGATTTGTCAAACTCATTTAGTCCTTTATTTGGAGCACCATGCGATTAAGTACACCTCTTTATGGAAAACGTTACAGCAGTGGAAAAGCACAGCAAGTATGTAACGTCACTTTGAAGATCCCTGTCTGTCGGCGTGTAACATGATTAAATACACAGAATGTGACGGGCCATGTGAAGGCTGAATATTTATACGTGTCCATGTGAGTGCTTGTGTGCCTATGTGTAATATTTTAGTGTGAGATTCATAGACAGGTGGAGCGTAACACGGCCAATATTTTTATGAACTGTGTTGACTTGTGTACGAGGATACATAAATCATACTGTGTATCATTAATATACATAGATGTCAATAGGAAATGCATGAGTGGAAGAAATATGGTCACTCTCAATACAGGCAACACTGAAAAATGGGTCGCTGATGGTGAGGCCTGATAGGGTGGATAGGACTCCCTGGCGGCTGGATCTGCACTGCCCTCTAGTGGCTGGAGAGGAGACTGCAGGGCAAGGGAGCGGTGTCACGGAAGACACCTGCGGCGTGAGCCGTCATTGCAAAAGCCCAAAGCAGATGGCAAATATCAGCGGGTGCGTTCAGATCACACAATGGCGGAAATGATGCTGCAAAATCCTGCCTTTATAGGCTGATGAGGAAATAATGTATAATGTATGTCAAATGCCACTTTGTACGGTGGGGTTCTTGTGTGTGGCACGGTGATGATATTTCAGATTTTGACATGATGAAGTTTTCTCTTTTATTCTGACATGCAAGTCTGTATGAGCTCACCCACAGGTGTTCTATGTGTGTGTGGCTTCACTGTGGGTTCCACCATATATGAAAAGGAGCATAGAGTATATGAACACTGTGTATTAGCAAAGATCTTGGCCGTGTGTGTGTGTGTGTGTGTGTGCGTGTGTGTGTGTGTTTTGAGTAAGAGATTATCACTGTAGGTGTGTGTGAGTATTTGTGTATTACAAGTCAACACACTTTCTTGGTCTTGGTCATACTCCTTTGGTCTTGTAGCGCCCCGATTGTCTGTGGCCATAGCTCCAACACTCAGGACTTGCCCGCTCAGGACTTGCCCGCTCAGGACACGCCCGCTCAGGACACGCCCGTGCACCAGTGAGGATCTGCACATGCAGCCTGCATGTGGAATTTTTGCACACCTGTCCATATTTCACCCATGGACATAAATGTAAAACATTGTTAGTTTATGGGAAATCTAATCTGTTTAGTAACTTTTGAGGGATCATTCTAATCCCGTACCTGACGGCGGTTCTTAGCCTCTCTCGTCTGACTCACTCTCACTGGATTCATCCTCTCGGCCGAGGTTCTGGCGTTCAAACGCCACGTGTCTGGGTTCTCCACATGGCTCTTCCTCACACTCTGGCCTTCTGCGCCCTACCCTGCAGCATGACCTTGGAGTTCCCGGGGATTGTATAGCTGTTTTTATGTTCTCTGCTCATTTGAGGAGCCGCGCGTGATATTGTTGAATCTGGGTTTTTATTTGTGCCGCCCCAGACGAGGTCCCTGCGTGGCCTTGTCCTCCTGTCACTGTGCTTATACAGCACTGTTACACAGCACTCTTGAGATGGTCATAAATTTAGCGAGGAACTGGGCAGCTGAAGTTTCTGGTGTGTTTGGTGTGCAGTTTTACTTGTTACTTAGAATATCTTTGCAAACCCCCCCCCCCCCCCCCCTCTCTCTCTCTCTCTCTCTCTCTCTCTCTCTCTCTCTCTCTCTCTCTCTCTCTCTCTCTCTCTCTCTCTCTCTCTCTCTCTCACACACACACACACAGGTGGAGGCCATTCTGGTGAATATATTTGGAGGGATTGTAAACTGTGCCATCATCGCCAATGGTATCACAAAGGCCTGCAGAGAACTGGAGCTCAAGGTGCCCCTGGTTGTCCGGCTGGAAGGTTAGTGTGTGTGTGTGTGTGTGTGTGTGTGTGTGTGTGTGTTTACTGAAAGGTAAGTGTTGTGTGGTGTAACAGCTTGGGGCATTTGAGAAGTCGTTGTATCCACAGGAAAGGATTTATTTATGTAAACAACACTGGATTCATCCAGTTTGTGGACTGTGGCCAGGTAGCTAATGGGTTAGCCCGTTTAAACACCACATCCTCACATAATAACGTTTCCATCACAGTTCTCATTAAAAGCAGCTCCAGCTTCTCAAAGGGGTCGACTTTGGACTTGACGAGTGCCACGTTCCCCGAGACTTCCCCAGGTAGCGTGAGGGAGCATCGTTAGCATGCACGCGACGTCCTAGCCGTCGTTAGCGAGGGTGAGACGAACGAAGGAGATGGCCGCTGATTGCGCGACCTCTCACCTGGGTATGCTAATGTTAGGGGCCAAACGTGTGCCTAGACCTCAGCCTGCTGGTCGTTAGGATAATTGGCCAAAAACAGCTGAGTCATGCTAGCCGCTAGCACGTTAGTTCCAGATAGATCCTGCCCCACCTCCAGATCCCTTAAAGTCTTGACCAGCAGCTGACAAAACAGCTGCTTCTCATTTTCTTCTTGAGTTTACAGACACTGAACCTCTCCATATTATACATTGTAATTGTGTAACTGTATTTAAGACGTGCCCATATTTGTTAACTAGCTACTGCAGTTTCAAATTACATTTTGGAATAACTTTGGAGGGGGAGCTTGGGTCATAGTTATGTGAGCAGAACTCCTATGTCTGCCCAGCATGAAGTAGTAAATCACCTCGCCTAGAGTTTGATAAATGATTTGGTTACAGGGGAATACTCTGCTTCTGAGATGGATGGCCATGTGTGTCTCTCAGTGTATGCTCTGATCAGCTCTGACACAGGCCTATAAGAGGGTTCCTCTGTCTCAGTCTGTGTTCTGATCAGCTCTGACACAGGCCTATAAGAGGGTTCCTCTGTCTCAGTCTGTGTTCTGATCAGCTCTGACACAGGCCTATAAGAGGGTTGCTGTCTCAGTCTGTGTTCTGATCAGCTCTGACACAGGCCTATAAGAGGGTTCCTCTGTCTCAGTCTGTGTTCTGATCAGCTCTGACACAGGCCTATAAGAGGGTTCCTGTGTCTGTCTGTGTTCTGATCAGCTCTGACACAGGCCTATAAGAGGGTTCCTCTGTCTCAGTCTATGTTCTGATCAGCTCTGACACAGGCCTATAAGAGGGTTCCTGTGTCTCAGTCTGTGTTCTGATCAGCTCTGACACAGGCCTATAAGAGGGTTCCTCTGTCTCAGTCTGTGTTCTGATCAGCTCTGACACAGGCCTATAAGAGGGTTCCTGTGTCTGTCTGTGTTCTGATCAGCTCTGACACAGGCCTATAAGAGGGTTCCTCTGTCTCAGTCTATGTTCTGATCAGCTCTGACACAGGCCTATAAGAGGGTTCCTCTGTCTCAGTCTGTGTTCTGATCAGCTCTGACACAGGCCTATAAGAGGGTTCCTCTGTCTCAGTCTGTGTTCTGATCAACTCTGACACAGGCCTATAAGAGGGTTCCTCTGTCTCAGTCTGTGTTCTGATCAACTCTGACACAGGCCTATAAGAGGGTTCCTCTGTCTCAGTCTGTGTTCTGATCAGCTCTGACACAGGCCTATAAGAGGGTTCCTCTGTCTCAGTCTGTGTTCTGATCAGCTCTGACACAGGCTTATAAGAGGGTTCCCGTGTCTCAGTCTGTGTTCTGATCAGCTCTGACACAGGCCTATAAGAGGGTTCCCGTGTCTCAGTCTATGTTCTGATCAGCTCTGACACAGGCCTATAAGAGGGTTCCTGTGTCTCAGTCTGTGTTCTGATCAGCTCTGACACAGGCTTATAAGAGGGTTCCTCTGTCTCAGTCTGTGTTCTGATCAGCTCTGACACAGGCCTATAAGAGGGTTCCTCTGTCTCAGTCTGTGTTCTGATCAGCTCTGACACAGGCTTATAAGAGGGCTCCACTGTCTCAGTCTGTGTTCTGATCAGCTCTGACACAGGCTTATAAGAGGGTTCCTCTGTCTCAGTCTGTGTTCTGATCAGCTCTGACACAGGCTTATAAGAGGGTTCCTCTGTCTCAGTCTGTGTTCTGATCAGCTCTGACACAGGCCTATAAGAGGGTTCCTGTGTCTCAGTCTATGTTCTGATCAGCTCTGATACAGGCCTATAAGAGGGTTCCTCTGTCTCAGTCTATGTTCTGATCAGCTCTGACACAGGCCTATAAGAGGGTTCCTGTGTCTCAGTCTGTGTTCTGATCAGCTCTGACACAGGCCTATAAGAGGGTTCCTCGGTCTCAGTCTGTGTTCTGATCAGCTCTGACACAGGCCTATAAGAGGGTTGCTGTCTCAGTCTGTGTTCTGATCAGCTCTGACACAGGCCTATAAGAGGGTTCCTCTGTCTCAGTCTATGTTCTGATCAGCTCTGACACAGGCCTATAAGAGGGTTCCTGTGTCTCAGTCTGTGTTCTGATCAGCTCTGACACAGGCTTATAAGAGGGTTCCTCTGTCTCAGTCTGTGTTCTGATCAGCTCTGACACAGGCCTATAAGAGGGTTCCTCTGTCTCAGTCTGTGTTCTGATCAGCTCTGACACAGGCCTATAAGAGGGTTCCTCTGTCTCAGTCTGTGTTCTGATCAGCTCTGACACAGGCCTATAAGAGGGTTCCTCTGTCTCAGTCTGTGTTCTGATCAGCTCTGACACAGGCCTATAAGAGGGTTCCTGTGTCTCAGTCTATGTTCTGATCAGCTCTGATACAGGCCTATAAGAGGGTTCCTCTGTCTCAGTCTATGTTCTGATCAGCTCTGACACAGGCCTATAAGAGGGTTCCTGTGTCTCAGTCTGTGTTCTGATCAGCTCTGACACAGGCCTATAAGAGGGTTCCTCTGTCTCAGTCTGTGTTCTGATCAGCTCTGACACAGGCCTATAAGAGGGTTGCTGTCTCAGTCTGTGTTCTGATCAGCTCTGACACAGGCCTATAAGAGGGTTCCTCTGTCTCAGTCTATGTTCTGATCAGCTCTGACACAGGCCTATAAGAGGGTTCCTGTGTCTCAGTCTGTGTTCTGATCAGCTCTGACACAGGCTTATAAGAGGGTTCCTCTGTCTCAGTCTGTGTTCTGATCAGCTCTGACACAGGCCTATAAGAGGCTTCCTCTGTCTCAGTCTGTGTTCTGATCAGCTCTGACACAGGCCTATAAGAGGGTTCCTCTGTCTCAGTCTGTGTTCTGATCAGCTCTGACACAGGCCTATAAGAGGGTTCCCGTGTCTCAGTCTGTGTTCTGATCAGCTCTGACACAGGCCTATAAGAGGGTTCCCGTGTCTCAGTCTGTGTTCTGATCAGCTCTGACACAGGCTTATAAGAGGGTTCCTCTGTCTCAGTCTATGTTCTGATCAGCTCTGACACAGGCCTATAAGAGGGTTCCTGTGTCTCAGTCTGTGTTCTGATCAGCTCTGACACAGGCTTATAAGAGGGTTCCTCTGTCTCAGTCTGTGTTCTGATCAGCTCTGACACAGGCCTATAAGAGGGTTCCTCTGTCTCAGTCTGTGTTCTGATCAGCTCTGACACAGGCCTATAAGAGGGTTCCTCTGTCTCAGTCTGTGTTCTGATCAGCTCTGACACAGGCCTATAAGAGGGTTCCCGTGTCTCAGTCTGTGTTCTGATCAGCTCTGACACAGGCCTATAAGAGGGTTCCCGTGTCTCAGTCTGTGTTCTGATCAGCTCTGACACAGGCTTATAAGAGGGTTCCTCTGTCTCAGTCTGATCAGCTCTGATACAGGCCTCTGTCTGTGGTTCCCCATGTATCTGTATTGGTCCATATCTGTCATTGTGTCTATCCATATTCACGTATTTGTCCATCAATCCGTGCGTGTGTATGAACTTCTGTTCACAACACCTCTTCTCTGCCCATCAATGTTTTCCTCACATCTCTAACATTAACACACACCCTGCTGATCAGATATTCACTCCAGACCCCAAGATCCAGATCCCCAACGCAGCTGATCAGACCAACCAAAACCCGACACACCCCCCACCCCCATGCCATCAGCACAAGCCACACCAGCACAACAACTCACTTCCCCTTTGTTTGGTTTCCTTAGTTAGTTTTTTTTTTTACCTTAAAGTTTAAAACTAAACCCTCCTGAAAGTAGACCCTTTGAGAGAAGATGCTGGAAGGCCCAAGTACCAGGGCAGAGTCGTATCCTTCCGCCACCACGACACACCTTTTTCTATAGTGCTGAGTGTTGATGTTCCTGCTGAAGAGGAACCTTGATGGCTTTAATACAGAGTGCAGTCCCAGCGTTTCTCAGGACTGCACCTCTCAGTGTCTACCCTTCCTGGACACAGCTGGCGTCCGTCTGGCTAATTACTGAGTCCTCCATGACCTGAAGGTGACAGCAGGTGAGCGGTGGACTCCAGAGTGTCCTCTGCACATCCTGTTCCATACATTATATTTTCACACACATTGCTATTGTATATACAACTTTATAAACTAGTACTGTGTGTAATGATTTCTCCTGTGAGTGTGCATCAGTAATGGTTTATGATATTTTCTGCAGTGAATGGAGCCCCTAAAATAAAAGCCCCTCTGTGTTGATGTGGAACCAAAGTAGATCTCTAGCACCACCTAGTGGTGACAGGAGATCATGAACCTATGTGTGCAAGAGCTTGCGTCAACAGGAGCCTTTGTGTGTGTGTGTGTGTGTGTGTGTGTTTAAATTGATCAAATGTGTTTTTGTTTCTGCTCATCACAACTTGTTTGGTGTTTTAGATTATAATACATTGATTAACACACTCTCCTCTTTGTATCTTGTAAGTACAATGTGAAATGTCACCCTTGTATTTTATGTAGATGTAAATATCTGTGTGGAATAACTGTTAGTGTGTAATTCTAACCTTTACTTCACTAACCCAAAATAAATGTTTTTGCCCTTTCAGTTGAAAAAGTGAAACATGTAACTTTAAAGAAAAAGCTTTATATTGGAAGTATGTAGGATATAAATTACTTTTTATATGCTCATGACATTTTTATTTTGAAAATGTACAAAAAACAACATATGCAGCGTGAGGGAAAAGAGGGGGAGAGGGAGAGAGAGAGAGGTGCGGTGGTGAGAACGTAGTAATGAGGGACCAACACAGAAGAACAGAAGTAAGCTCACGTTCGGCCTGCTGTGTTTTCGCAGTCTCTCCCCCTTGCTCCACTCCCCAGAGCTGCACTGGTGGAGATGGGCGGAGGAACTCCACCCCTGTGGTGGAGACAGGGGGAGGAACTCCACCCCCTGTGGTGGAGACAGGGGGAGGAACTCCACCCCCTGTGGTGGAGACAGGGGGAGGAACTCCACCCCCTGTGGTGGAGACAGGGGGAGGAACTCCGCCCCCTGTGGTGGAGACGGGGAGGAACTCCGCCCCCTGTGGTGGAGACGGGGAGGAACTCCACCCCTGTGGTGGAGACAGGGGGAGGAACTCCGCCCCCTGTGGTGGAGACAGGGGGAGGAACTCCGCCCCCTGTGGTGGAGACAGGGGGAGGAACTCCGCCCCCTGTGGTGGAGACGGGGGGAGGAACTCCGCCCCCTGTGGTGGAGACGGGGGGAGGAACTCCGCCCCCTGTGGTGGAGACGGGGAGGAACTCCGCCCCCTGTGGTGGAGACAGGGGGAGGAACTCCGCCCCCTGTGGTGGAGACAGGGGGAGGAACTCCGCCCCCTGTGGTGGAGACAGGGGAGGAACTCCACCCCTGTGGTGGAGACGGGGAGGAACTCCGCCCCCTGTGGTGGAGACGGGGAGGAACTCCGCCCCCTGTGGTGGAGACAGGGGGAGGAACTCCACCCCTGTGGTGGAGACGGGGGGAGGAACTCCACCCCTGTGGTGGAGACGGGGAGGAACTCCGCCCCCTGTGGTGGAGACGGGGAGGAACTCCGCCCCCTGCCACCACACGGCCTCTCACCCAGCTCCTCCGCTAATGAAATTATACAATTGATTGTGTAGTGCTGCCAAATGTGGGAGAAGTGTTAGAAAGGAGTTGTTATGTGAGCGGACAAAGGCGGTGAAATCTCAGTGCTTAAGTGGTCCTGGAAATTGGATTCCCTGTGCAACTGCTATTGATTAGAGGCACATCTCTCCTGAGAGAAGTGATACTATCATAATTACACTCCCAGAGCAGGAGAGAATACACACATACACACACACACACTTGTACTCAACACACGCATGCAAATACACACCTGTACTTACGCTAACACACACCTAATGTGTAAATACAAATGTACACACACATGCACACACGCACCGTCTGGTACACACACACACACTCTCTCTTGAACAGTTCTCTCCTCCCTAAAACAGAAGCCTTACCTGTGAAATCAGAATGTCTATCCCATCTCCAGCTGCTCTCATCTGTTCCTCATTACACACACACACACACACACACAACACACACACACCTGAACTCACACTGAATCATGTCCTACACAAACAGACCACAATGACACACGACCCTGAGAGACTCCCCTCCCCATCCTTTTGTCTACCTTTTCTTTTCTACTCCATATCTCTCTATCAATCTATCTCTCTCTCTCCCTCCCCTCTCTCCCCCTCTCTTGCTATCAAACCCACCTCCCTCAAGAGGTGATTTTTCCCCCTCGACTAGCTTTCTTGTATTGGCTCCCTGCCGCAGTCTTGTGTCAGAGCGGCCGGTGTCGTAAGAGATTTTGTCAGGCTATAAAAACCGTGTAGCCCACTGAGGGCAGAGGTGCCGTCCTGGAAGACTGCCTGATGAGAATTCTACTGAGCGCACTCACTAGGGTCCTTGGCAGCTGGGCTCGATATGCACGGCAGCCAATGGAAAGAGACCTCTGACTTTCAGCCAATGAAACAAAACATCTGACGTTCAGCCAATGAGATAAGCGACCCCTTTGCTTTTCCAGCCAATTGCCTGGCACCACTGAATTTTCAACACCACTGCCTTTCTGGGTCGGAGAGGACAGAGTTCAATCCCGTCATGCTCTGGAATTCAGGCCCTACTAATTCCAAAGTTTAGAGAGAACAAGAAGGCTGCTGTTTTAAGTTAGTAGATAAATGTATGAAGCAGGTTATTGTAGGTGAAGGCAAAATGAAGGTAAATTGAATGTGTGTGTGTGTGTGTGTTGGGTGAGAGTGGTGTGGGGGGGGAGCAATCATGCATTAACTTTTTTGTATGTTGGCATCATGGTTTATTGTAATCATATAACCTGTGTGTGTGTGTGTGTGTGTGTGTGTGTGTAGGGACAAACGTGCAGGAGGCTAAGAGGATCCTGTCTGAGAGTGGCTTACCCATCACCTCCGCCAATGACCTCGATGATGCAGCTAAAAAAGCAGTGGCCGCTATTACCAAGAAATAACACACACACACACACACACACACACTTAGAAGTGCATAGGGCTCATGGCCTTTGGCTCCACCCTCTCTCCTCATAGTCTATTCTCCTCCCACTTTTCCAGCCACACCCTCCTGTTAGTCTGATAAATATCTAGGCCCCATCCCGAGGACTGTAGACAGTCTGAACATCTCAAAATTAGAAATTATGTCTCAAGTCTTAAACTTGTTGTTTATAAATTGAAACTTTAAAACTGACATCTTGTCTCTCTTGGTCTCAGACTAAACTCGCAGAGTCTGTACCTGTTCCTGCTCCACTTTATACCAGGAACGTTCATTCTCAAGCACTACTCATTACCACAAGACTTTTATTTACTTTACTTATGCCATTCTTTTTTGTTGTTTATTTGTTTTTGTTTTTTATTTTAATTAACCAGGGCTTTTATTTTATTGTTTTTATATTGTCTGATGGTTCTTTTCTATTTAATTATATTCATATTGTATGTTGGAGAGATGCAGAATGTTGTGATTATTTTTCAGTGCAAAAGCTTGTGCAGGGCTCACTAAGATAGCAATCAGCACTCTTAGAACACAATGAGAAACATTTATTTGTTTTAATCACACGCGGTACCCTCAGCCCAGATGGGTGATGAGCCTTCCTGATACTTATCGCCATGACTGTGAAATGACTTGCGAACCTGTTATCGATCGACAGCCTCCTTCAGACTCACAGACCTGCAGAGAAGAAGAGAAGAAAAAACAAAATGCAGGTAGCAGAAGAGGTGGAACCCAGCTGCTCCACCAGGTGACCTGTAGGGGGCGCTGCCTTTAGAGCAGGAGTGTGATTCAGTCTGCTCCGTTTCCTGCCACCTCTTTTGATGGGATGTGGATGAGCTGCAGTGGTTCGGGCCTTCTCACGTTTCAGGGAGCCGGCTAGGTATGCAAGTGGACCTTTAAGTAGAACCGAGACGAGCAGTTCTGTTAAACTAGTGAGCATCTGAGAAGATCTGCTCTTCAGTACCATCCGCTCTATGGCCTCGTTCGAGACATAGAACTCCGACGTCTAGATTCGGTGGCCCCGTCGGTTTGCCTTGTAACAAGTCCAAGTATGTGAAGTCTAGTTTCTTTATGACTTATTGAAGGGTTGTGTGTGAATGGTTTAGACATATTTCATCAGTTCGTACAGGTGTCAAAGTGCTTGGTTCGATTTTACATGCCACATAGACCTCACTGTGTCAACCTCAGGCCAACTGTCTGTCCACGGGTTCCAACCATGTACGTTTTCTTTATCTTGTTGTAATTAAAGTCTTGTGTAATTAGCCTTTTTACAATCATGAATGTATTTTGATAGTTCTATTGAGTTCTATTGAAATATATTAATAAAAAAACAACTAACCAGAATGATTTCAATAAAATTTGCTTAATATACTTGTTCTCTGTGTGTGTGTGTGTGTGTCTGCGTGCGTATGTGCGTGCACAGGGGTGTGTGTTGTCATACAGCCAGGGTCTTGTCGTGGGGACTGTTGATTGACAGTCAGGAGAGGGATGTGACTCTGCTGGACAATGATGTCAGCGCTTTGTGAAGTTTTGACAGCCAAAGTATCAAATTAATAGCCTAGACAAAACCATGACAGAAGAAGTGTGTTTTAATGCCAGATGCAGTGTTAATGATCTGTGTGTGTGTGTGCGCGCGCGCGCGTGCGGGCACTCACACGTGCACACTCGCGTGCATGCATGTGCCTGCACACATGTCCTTCATGGCTGACGTGGGTGTAGGTATGTGTGTTTCCATGCTCGTGCACTGAAATTCATCCCCATCGTCGGATGGCCAAAGCGTTTGATGGATTATCTGTCAGGTGATCTGTGAGGACACCCATTCCGGATCGAGCGCCCCAAGCAACAGCCCTGATCTCGTATTGCTCTTCCTCACTACCTCCCATCCCTCCTCTCTGTCTCTCTGTTTTTGTCATTTTTTTGTCTTTCATTACTTTGTCTCAATATCTTCTCCTACTGTCTTATTTAACCATCTGATTTTTTCTCTAACTCTCTCAAACAAGCACACGGCCCATTTTCAAACGACTCCTCTAAATTAATCTGTACTTCCGTGTAAACGCAAAGACCCGTCCTGTCAGGACCGTACCACTGCCCCCCCCCCCCCCCCCCCCCCCCCCCCCCCCCGACTGCTGGTGGTCCGGTTGGTCTCTCATGGCCTCTGAGTACCTCCTCATTAGCGGCAGAGTCTGGAGGTGACACGCAAGCCCCGCCCCCTCACCCCACACTGCCAGCAGCGTGGTGTTATTAGGAGAGATGGGTCAATAATTGCTTATTTCATGCCCTTCCTCAACTGTGTCAAATAGGAGTGTGTTGACGCATCAGATATCAAAGTTTCAGCCTTGTTAAAATGTGCTCTTGTCCTGACATTGTGTAATTCAGCAGACTGTGTGTGACTGAATATAAATGTGTATTTATAGTGGCTGTGTGTGTGTGTGTATGTATTTGTGTTGTGCAAGAGAGGAGTTATATATGCATGGCTTAGGTGTACTGAATTAGTGCCATCTGATTTAAATAAAGGTGGACATGGGGAGGTGGGTGTGGTTGAGGTGTGGTGTAGGGAGGTGGGTGTGGTTGAGGTGTGGTGTAGGGAGGTGGGTGTGGTTGAGGTGTGGTGTAGGGAGGTGGGTGTGGTTGAGGTGTGGTGTAGGGAGGTGGGCGTGGTTGAGGTGTGGTGTAGGGAGGTGGGCGTGGTTGAGGTGTGGTGTAGGGAGGTGGGCGTGGTTGAGGTGTGTAGGGAGGTGGGCGTGGTTGAGGTGTGGTGTAAGAAGGTGGGCGTGGTTGAGGTGTGGTGTAGAGAGGTGGGTGTGGTTGAGGTGTGGTGTAGGGAGGTGAGTGTGGTTGAGGTGTGGTGTAGGGAGGTGGTCGTGGTTGAGGTGTGGTGTGGGCAGGTGGGTGTGGTTGAGGTGTGGTGTAGGGAGGTGTGTGGGCAGGTGGGTGTGGTTGAGGTGTGGTGTAGGGAGGTGTGGTGTGGGCAGGTGGGTGTGGTTGAGGTGTGGTGTAGGGAGGTGTGGTGTGGGCAGGTGGGTGTTGTTGAGGTGTGGTGTAGGGAAGTGGGCGTGGTCGAGGTGTGGTGTGGGCAGGTTGGCGTGGTTGAGGTGTGGTGTGGGCAGGTGGGCGTGGTTGAGGTGTGGTGTGGGCAGGTGGGCGTGGTAGGTAGGTAGTAGTAGATGAATGAAGAAAATAAAAACAATGTCCAGGATGTAGCCAGATTAGTTGCTACACACACACACACACACACCAAGGAGGAGTACTAGTCAGTGTGAGCTCAGCACTGATGGATCAGCTAAAGATACAAACTCTAGAATACAAACCTCAAGATTCAATTTGTTAAAGCTCTAGCAGTAAACTCCTTTATATTGCAGCTCAGACAGTGTGTGAAGTCATCAGAGAAGAGCAGAGTTGGACAGTGTGTGAAGTTCTGCATGAAGCACCTTCAGACTGTGTGTGAAGCCATGCTGATTCTCATAATAGCAGAGCAAACACGCCAGAAAGAAAGAGAATAAAAAAAAAAACAGAATAACAAAAAAAATATCAACACCGTGCTCCAGGTGCATGCACGCTCATGTGCGCAGGTGTGTGTGTGTGTGTGGTAAATGCCACACGTTCAATCTGCTACATGCACATGACAAAGATTTTAAGTGTTACATTTCCAAAATGTTTTGGAGTAATTAACCTAAAGTATACAGATGTTAATTTACAAGACTTTTGCATCAAAATGTATATTTGAGAGTATAGTGAACAGAACGGTGTTCATGTTTGGTGTGCATACATCTCAGTGTATATCACTCACTGACATGGAAAAGGATGTAGAGAAAACATTCACAATGTCCATTTTGAGAAATGTATACATTAATTAAAGGTGTCACAACTCTAATTATTAACCTAATATGTTTCTGTATCATTCTCATGATTATTATGCCAATACATGTTCTAAATTACAATAATTTTATTTGGAATTTGAAAATACTTGAATGTTGTCAGTTTGGTTTAAAACAAAAATGTATGTTATACTGAAAGACATACCTAGAAGAGACACTAACACTGTTGCAGTTGATCTCTTAGTTTTTCCAGAAAAAAAGTAAGTCAGAAAAAAGATAATTGGACTATGTGAGAATATTTTAAATATATTTATATTATAAGCTGAGTTTAAGCTCTGTATATTTTAATTGAGGTCATTTTGTTAGATCCACGTGTTGGGTATTGGTAGTTGACCTCTCGTGACTCGAATTGTCAGAGCCCTGCGTGTGTACGTGCGTGTGGTCTCAATTTTAATGTTGTGTGCGCGCTCTCCGTTTCTTTTTTGTCCTGTGTCATTTGGGAGGGTTGAATTAATCGGCATTGTCAGTGAGTGCGCAATGGTCCTTTATTAATAAAGCCAGTCGAATACACGCGCAGCATGCACGCGCAGTCTCTTCAAATATTTGTTTGTTCCCTATTGTTTGACAAACTTTCTTTCCCCGCAAACTTTTGACAGTGATGTGTTTGTGGGCGCCTCTGATCCAATTAACTGCCGAGGTATCCCGAGATAGGGCTTCAATAAAAAGGAAATCATCTGATGCCTGACACTAATTAAACGCTCATTTTGCGTGACCTCTGGAAAAACCGTTCTAATTAAAAGAGAAGCCACTGCGCCATCGTTTGCTTTAAAAAAAGACCAATAATGAGATTCTGAAGCATCCTGGCGGAGTTCTCAGCAGGTGTGGTGATGACACGCTCGTGCACACGCGCGCGCGCACATGGAGACCCTAGAGGGCGGGACAGCAACAGTGCACCCCAGTGTGTTCATTTCATCTGGAGAAGCCAAGCAGAGCACTGGCAACACGAGGCTTGAGCATTTTACTAGAAAAGTTTTCGCAGGCCTGCTAAGTAAGACAACCCTCTCACTTCTCTGTAATGAAGGAGACAGGCGCTTCGGCCATGAAGAAAACATTTTTAGCTGCATGTTTAACAGTGTTTAAATAGTTTAACTATTTTATAGTTATAATAACTGAAGAAACACACACACACAGTAGAAGTCAGGAGAGGAAGGTGACATTCCCGCCTCATGCCCGCCATGCGCGGATGGTTTTTGTAATCTCTACCCTCCTGCCCTCGTGCTCAAGGTGACTGCATGAGCTTGTGCGTGTCAAATGTTATTGCGGTCAGGTAAATTTGACTCTTAGTGCCTCGAAACCAGTGCGTTTTGTGTGTGAGCAAGGTGAAAGTGGCCTGTCGGCAACGATTTGGCGCGCGCAACAAAGCGACTCGGTAATGAAGAAGATGAGACTACACATGCGACGTAGCGCTGATGACGATGATGAAGTATGGCGTCCTCACCAATGACGACTGCTCTTCCACTTATTTGAGCACGTATTTGTAATGTTGTGTGTGTGAAGAGGGTGGGGGTTCACAGGGTTTAAGTTAATCAGATGATTTTTTTTTGTTTGTATTAACCGGCTCCCCGGTGATCTGAATCCCTGTCACGCAGCTGTGCGTTTGGATTCTCTTCTGCATGCCACAGCTAACTCAAAGTAGCAGATGTAGCATAGCAAAACCTTTGAATTAGGACTACACCTGGATACAGAGCCCTGTGAAAGTATTTACATCTTTGGTGGTTTTCCGGTTTTGTTGAAATAAAACATGGATTTGACGTTTTTTATTAGGATTTAATGTAATTGACAACATAAAGTCCAAGCATAATTGAAATGAAAGAAAATAGCCTTTTAAAATGAAAAACGTAAGCATTCTGAGTGCATGTGTACTCAGCACTTTGCTGTTAAATGCCTACATAATATCATTTTCAATTAATTGACAGAAGTCACAGAGAGCAGGAGATTTTCTGGTGAAATGAAACAAAAACTGAACCTTTTAGCCATCATTATAAATGTTAAGTAGCTCATTACCCTGAGAACCCCACCCCACAGTGAAGCATGGTACAGTCAAAGCCCTGCTCATTACCCTGTGAACCCCACCCCCACAGTGAAGCTTGGTACAGTCCAAACCCTACTCATTAGCCTGTGAACCCCACCACCACAGTGAAGAATTGTACAGTCCAAACCCTGCTCATGACCCTGATAACCACACCCCCACAGTGAAGCTTGGTACAGTCCAAACCCTACTCATTATCCTGTGAACCCCACCCTCACAGTGAAGCATGGTACAATCCAAACCCTGCTCATTACCCTGAGAAGCTCACCCCCACAGTGAAGCTTGGTACAGTCCAAACCTTATTCATTACCCTGTGAACCCGACCCCCACAGTGAAGCATGGTACAGTCCAAACCCTGCTCATTACCTTGAGAGCCACACCCCCACATTGAAGCTTGGTGGTGGCATCTTCCTGCTTCTCAGTAGCAGGGGCTGGACTGGTCAGGATTGAAGGACACATGAATGAATGCCACCAAATACAGGCCAGTTCTAGAGTAAAACCTGTTTTAGTCTGCTATAGATTCGTATCTGGGTCAGAGGTTTAACTTACAGCAGCATGGATTCTGCATAAACTTTGCATAAAGATTCTCTTGAACATCATTATTTACAGCACTATTTGAAATTAACAAAGCACTTTCATCATTAATAAACCGCAAACAGTGGCATTGCCACCTGTAATGTTTCCATTAACACCATAATACCATAACCAAAGTAGTAGTGTCAACTCAAGGTGAACAGAAGTCATGGAGGTCATAGAGGTCATAAAGGTTGTGATGACGCTTCCGTTGAGCACCTACAGGTTAAAAAGCTGCACCCAAGGGCTTCTGTCCACTTCTGAGTCCACCGCCTTCAGATGTACATAATCAATGTCAGACAGTACAGATCTAAACGAGGAACACCATGGATCTATGTGCACTCTAACTGCTGGAGACAACACCTATAAATCACCGAGTTGTGGTTAGTGCCACTGTGGGAGTTTTGTCAGGGATTTAAGTGGGAATCTAGTTTCTAGGTCAGTGTTTTTCCACCCCTCTGGGGTCATTGGTGACCCCCAGTGGACTTTGTTTTTGGCTAGCTCCCAGTTCAACTGTAGCCACACAATCAAGAACACTAAATACCCAGAATTCAGAGTGTCTGCAGACTAGGCATGCACTGTTCCAGGTTGCTGTAAACGGCCCACTTATGTGTAGAACGACTAGAACATTTGAACGTCATGGAACATCAGCCCTTCAAGGGCTGGAGGTTCATCTCATCACCTGAAAACCCAGTGCAAGGATGCTCTGGGACGGTGCTTAGTAACCGAGTCACTGATATCACCAGTTGGCTGTGCTGTGTTTATGGATGTGTGGACTAGTGACACGGCTTGGGTTCATCTAACCTCCGGCAAGGTTTGTTTGGGTTCCGTGGTAAGTTGAACCTGCACTGAAACGATGAGCTTGATCACTTCTGAATCCAGCATGGTGGTGTTCCAGGACACGCAGCAGTCCTCAGTGAAAGGATGTGACTGCATGTGCACTTCCCTCCACACTCATGCACTAGAGGTATTTAGGTTGTCATAACCTTGCAGGCCATGACTGCTCCCCATATCCCCTGGAGATCTCAGAGTATCCATCAACTCTAAACACCCTCATTAGTTACCCTGGCTAGATTTTTCAAACACTTCCAGTCGTAAAATCCTCTATTACGTGGGTCACTTGCTGGTAACAAGGCCCGAATAAGCGTCTGTGTCTCTCTGAGCACTCCACTAAAGAAATAATTCCCTCTCACTAAAATATCTGTCAGCGCTTTGATTGTGTTTTAGGAGAGTTTCATTCACATGGACAACTACCTTTTACTAAAGAGCTGCTTGCTTGCTCTCTCTCTCTTTCTTTCTCTCTCTCTCTCTCTCTCTCTCTCTCTCTCTCTGCATTAGATATTGGGATATTAATGAATTCACAATGACATTCCTTCGAGCCTGAGATGGGAGTCCTGCCCTCACAAATTTACCCACCGGTCCATCGCAATAAGGGAGGGAGGATGAGAGGGATGAGAAGAGAAGGTTGGAGAGGGGATGAAAATAGAAGAGAAAAAAAACCTGAAGTGAACGGCAGAGTTGGTGTCTCATCTCTTCCCTGAGATTAAAACCTCATCCCTCAAAGCAGCGTGCGGTTATTGCAGGTGATTCAAGCGGCCCTCCATGCAAATTGTAGCGTGATTAGTCGCGCTGTCGCACTGGCGAAGTCGCTGAGAGGTGAGGACACTCTGTCCTGCTGTCCAATTACCCCTGCCTGCACTACAGTGAGGGACCAAGCCTGCAAGCCTGTATCATTAAGGCACAGTTCAGAGTCTCTCTCTCTCTCTGACACACACTCTCTATCTAGGTAAGTTTCTGTATTCCTCTCTCTCTTATTCACACACACTCACACACAGTTTTTGCCAGGTTTTATAGCACTCTAAGGTGAAGACACCATCTGGTGTTGACACAAACAGTACTAATCTATATATGATCAACTTGGTTAACTTTATTGTATTTCAACAGAAATTTTTACTGTCTTGGTCCACCAGACCTTTCTGCACCGAACGAACAATGTACAGATATGAAGAAAATCATAGAATAGAAAACACAACATATCTGAATGTACACAACATATCTGATGCTTCCACACCATGATAGGCAGTATAATCCCATCTATATTATCACTCTTTGCTTACAGCACGGTGTCTGACCTGGGGCTTAATATAATACTGCCAGCAGCACTGCACAAAATCTGCCCATACTGCAGACCTGCCGTACGGCAGCTAATGAGTGTGTGTCTGCAATCATGCACTGATGAACCCTCTCGTTAGTGCATTCCCCCTGGGGCTGCATGAGCAGTGTTGGCTGGGGGAAGAACCACAGATGAGGCTTCAGAACACGCTACAGCTCCTTCTAAATGAAGATACCACAGTCCACTGAATGAATGTCACCATTTTTCAGTTGTTTTAAAATAAAATTCAGAAGAGCATCATGAAGAGCTCTTTCCCTTATGATGATGATGTTACCTGTGTGATAGCTCAGGCAGTTCATCAGTTTTACAGCCTACACTGGGATCCAGTGAATGTTTTTCATTGTGCGGAATGAGATTGGAAATAAGAGCACATAGCGCTTCAAAGTATAGCTACACGCGCTCGCATGTGGCGGACATATAATTGCCAAAGATGAATTAACTCTCATGCTTCTAGCCAAATTCCAGCAGTCATCTGATTCACCAGTGGCTTTTCCCTTTTTGGAGAACATTGTTTAAAATACAACTTGGAAGGCCGTATAGAGGAGCTGCTTACTATTTCTAAAAGATGGGCTCAGACTTCTAGGGCTGTCAGTCATATATTTTTTAAATATTTTTTCAACTGAGCTGATTTGAACCAGTCACATTCAAATCTATGCAATTTAACAGTCAAATTGTAACAGCTCAACAGACAACTGCAGAAAGAGGTTTTTGATTTGTTTTCCTTTTAACATGGTTAGTCAAATGATCATGCTTCAGTCTGCCAAAGGAATGCTTGCATACACCTTTCAATCACTATCAATCACTATCAATCACTATCAGTGACTCAGAAATGATTCAGAAAGTTGGCATTGTAATTCCAGTGTGTCACATGTCCTTTAAATGCACATCAGATAGATCAGACTTCTCTTCAAAAGTGAAACACAAATAGCTCATAAACTGCAACTGAGAAGGAAAGTAATAATGCCGTGAAGATTAGAATTCATTCATTAACACACACTGCCCAACGTGTCTTTAATGAGCGGCAGATCCGGCTGAGATTTGATCTCAAATTACTGATGCTGGACTTTTTTGTGGACGAGCAGGCAAGCGGGGGGTGTGGGGATGTGGGGGAGTTATGGAGGGCAGGATAGTGGGATATTATAGGGTCATGTGTGCTTTTCATGTTTTCACTTTTAATGAGTTTGCTTTTCCTCCCAGTGATGTGAACACACACACACACACTGGTTATCTGAGTACAGTGGTAAGGTCTCAGACAATATTCACAGGTCAGCAACGCATCCACAAGGTCATATGAAATGCAGACCTTAAATAAATTTCACTCACTTCCTCTCTCTCTCTTTATCTCTCTCTCTCTGAAATTGAAACCTGACTCCAATTAGGACTTGGTCCATCACACTAGTAAATGCCGGAGGCTTCTCCTTTAATAAGCCAGTTTGTTTATCTCAGCTGTCGCTGTCCTGATCGGATCAATAGGGATTAGTATTTCACCCTGAACCACATGTCTCTCCTGGTATTGTACAAGGGCAAAACCTTGCAAAGATATTTTAAGATATTTTTTCATTTGTTCCTACCCTCTTTATAATTGTGTAATACGCAGTATGACTGGATCTAGGGCATTTCTATGAGTTAGAAACCAAGTCTTCTGAATACAACCAGCACCTTGCGGCTGCAACTGCATCCAGAAATCACAGACAAGTCCCTGTGTGACCTGAGATCAGGGTTCCAAACTTCTTGGGAGTGCACAGTGTGATTATATCATATGGATTATTAGACACCTATTGTTCACTGTATGAACACTGTAAAATGGCTTATTCTATTTATCTTATCACAGGTAAGCCGACTTTAATGAAACCAGTAATCAGTGTGTGTGTGTGTGTGTGTGCGCACGCAGACACAGGCATACCTGAGTGTTTTCACGGCATCCCTACTGGAGCCATAGCCGTTGATATGTTCTGTCTGAATATATTTCCCTACCCACAATCCTCTCTGATCAGCCTGTAATGATGCCGGTGAGCCTCGTTCCCTGGCAGCTGCAGGACCCCCACATACACTTCCCCTCCCCTCTACCCCTTCCCTCTCCATCTCTCCATCATTTTCTGCATCCCCAACCTGCTTCCAAAATGACTCAATTCGTTTTTCTTTCCCTCCCTGTATTCATCCCTCGCTCCTTCACTCGTCTCCCCTCCTCCTACAGTATCTTTTGTCCTTGCTCCTTTCATCTGTCTCTCCATCCATTCTCTCTCCCTTCATGTGTCTCTTCATCCATTCTCTCTCTCTCTCTCTCTCTCTCCCTCCATCTCCTCATTCTGGTGTCCTCCTGCACCACAGATATCATCAAATATTTATGAAAGCCAACCTCGGAGCACAGTAATTAGCAGCACGACGTAATGTTGCACTAATTCCACTTGCCTCCCTGAGTGCTATCCAATACCAGCCAAAGCAAACGCTGCCAGTTCACTGTCCGGAGCAGCTCTTTCTCCAAATCTGTAACTGGGCTTCAACCTGCTCCCAGCCTTGATGATGCCTGGTACTTCGAAAATGTCTCAGTCTCTTTTTGTGTGTGTTTACTGACACTGTTTGATGCGTCATTTATTATTATTTTTTTATTAAAGCTTTCTGAACATAACAGACTCACACAGCGTTCTCTGAAACTCAGCACCGCCATCACTCCCCGCCCCGTCCAAAAACCTACCTTTTGTCTCAAACGGAAAGACAACAGCGTCTTATTACTTGCCAATTACTTAAACAAATACGCTTCATTAAGTGGCTAATTTAGCCTCTAATTTGGCCGCTAATGTTGAGTTAGATGGATGTTTGAGAGACTGAATGGACGTCTCCGGCTAGCTCAGTGTAATCGCCGCGCAGGCCACGCGCAGGGGCAAGTCACGCGCTACATGCTACCCTTCAGCCCGTGTACCCGCAGCGCGCGCAAATGGCTGCTCTCATTAACGGCTTACTGAACCTGCACGCTCTGGGCCGCTGCGGTGTGCGTATGTTCTCATAGCCCTCCATTAAAAAAGAAAGAAAAGAATAATGTGTATTATTTGTTTTCGTGTGAAACCTGTCTACGGCAGGGGCGTTAGTGTGCATCTGTTGAATGAACGGCAACGTCTGGAGGGATTTTATCACTCTATTATGTCTTTCAGCGCGAGCCCCAACCGTTCACTAATCGTGTTTTTCTACAGGCTGTGGAGTGGAAGCGTGTAAGCTGGAGGGCTCGAGGATGAGGGAGCGAGGGAGGGGAGGTTTCATGTGGCCAGAAAACAAGACGGAAGATATTGCGCTAATTAAGATGCATGAATTATTTAAATTATTCCAAAGTAATTAACATTCTGTCAACAACCGCAGAGATGGCGACCTGTCAGAGGATTTAACACTAAGGAGAGAGAGAGAGAGTCTGTGTTTAGGCAAAGGATGTTTCGGATTTAAAAGACGATCGATCAGAACTTCTGGTAAAAGTTACTCGACAGCAGAGGCCTAATGATTTCACGTGGCCTTTTTGTAGCAGGGAGAAGCAGTGGTAGTAGTGAGAAAAAAACACAAATACATGAAGTTTTTGCAGAATGCATTAAACGACGTTATAATGTTCGAGCAGCTTATGCCATTCCGTCAGTGTTTCAAATAGGGTCTCTGTGCTTTAGTTGTTTAGTCAGCGTTTGTACAATGTTTAAAAACTCACTAAGTGTAGATAAAGTATGAAGTGAAGTAACAAGGTGCTCTGTAAAGGTGACAACCACGGCACGTTGATGTCTGTCCCATGGAGATGGATTTGGAGATGAAGATGAAGTTGAAGTTGGAGTCAGATGCAGCATGTCTTTCCAGTCTGGATTTCTGATTTATCTATGTATTTACATCCATTCATGTCTGTTACACACACACACACACACACACACACACACTGAAGAATATGAGCTGTGTGTGTCAGAGTACGGTCTGTAGGACAGAGGCTTTCATCCCTAGCTTTGCGAGAGATTTACCCTTCATTCTGGAATAAAAGAGAGAGAGAGAAACAGAGAGAGAGACAGACACAAAGGAAGACAGACAGGCAGAGAGAGTAATGCCTGGGGTACAGGCTGCTGTTGTTTGTGCAGCACACTGCACCTCCTGGGATCTTCATAAACACAGTTATTGATCTCCTGTCATATACAACGTTTCCTTTCCAGTGAACATATTTGTATGTGTGCACATGCAGACTGTGCGTGCATATGTATATATGTGTGTGTGTGTGTTCTTTAATCAGTGTACACTAAGGGCAGTACTATAAACAACACCTGCAGCTTTGAATGAACTGTTACAGCCTATAAGGCTCTACCTGGACTTATATAAACACCAAATGCAGTAACTTGGGAGATTCTGCAATATAACACTAACGTGTGTGTGTGTGTGTGTGTGTGTGTGTGTGTGTGTGTGTGTGTGCGTTTGAGCTTTCAACAATCTACACCAGTACCACTGATGGCTGTAGGTGAGAGACAGGTGTCAGTCTTAATTTGTTTCCTGTGTAAATAGAGAGGAAGAGTGACAGAATTGAGAGAGAATGAGAGAGACAGACAGGTCGATAGTGAGAGAAGGAAAGACAAAAGAAAGAGAAGAGAGACTAACAGAGTAAAGGAGAGAGACAATAGTGAAAAGAGAGACTAATAGAGAAAGAATGAGCATGAGACAGACTTTGGTGTCCTGATGCAAATGCTGTTGCATGTTCTCACTCTCCATAAGCACTGGTCAGACTAACACTCTTCTATGTCCGACGGAAATACACGTGTGTGTGTGAGATGAAAGAAATGAAAGAGTGCTTGCTTATTAACCAGTGTATTTAAGCTGAAAGTTATATTCGTGAAAGTTATACTGCGCTTATAAGTTAA
This sequence comes from Brachyhypopomus gauderio, assembly GCF_052324685.1. NCBI lineage: Eukaryota > Metazoa > Chordata > Actinopteri > Gymnotiformes > Hypopomidae > Brachyhypopomus > Brachyhypopomus gauderio. The sequence goes on from NW_027506887.1 coordinate 1,190,549, forward strand.
ATTCGTGATTGATTTTCATTAATATTGCTAAGACAAATTAAAATTACACAATTTTCTTTTGGTAAATGTTATTCCAATCTTTTAATTTTGGGTTTTATCATGACTATGAATGGTATATGAGGCCATGAGATTAGGACGGTTTGAGGCAGTGTGGGAGGACAGAAGAACGGAGAGAGGAGGAGATCTCATATCTGGTAGAGAGCACAGAGAACGCCCCCTGCAGGGCAGAGTGGACATCCTACAGCCTTCTGGGGCACATCTCACTCCTGACAACACAGATCACAACAGCTTCACTCACCACACTACTTCCCCCCCCCCTCCTGCCCTTTTCCTCCTTTCTTCTCCTCCTTTCCCCTCCTCTCTTCTCCAATCCTCCCCTCCTCTCCAGTCCCCCCCCCCTCTTCTCCTCTCCTCAGCAAAAGTCATGTTCCTGAGACTCAGAAGGCAGACTACTTAGTGAAGTTAATATTGAACATCAACACACCTGTACATTTGAAATAAAATGCAATTGTGTCCTTAATCCTATTGGCAGGTTTTGAGCACACTGAATTTCCAGTGGCTGTCGATCAGGCGTTTAGGAAATATTCTAAGCACTAATAAATCCAGATTACCAGCATCCCAACAGACTCAGATCTTCATTCTAAGTGGTGCTGTCCAGCTCTGAGTGTAGACACCTGCTTGTCACTGAATCACACGTTGCCACATGGAAGTCCATGAACTTGGAGTACTTTGAACAGGTCAGTGATGTCATGTCCCACAGGCTCATTACGGTCAGTAGGCAGTAGAAGAGGCGAAACATGCTGTCAGTAGGCACCTGCGTCAGTAATCTCTCTCCAGTCACAGCCACAAGCACCACCCAACTCAACCAGCATCACTTACACCCACACTCGTTTCACATCGTGTCAAAGCACCATGTCTGATCGGGGTCTGGTTGTCACAGCCTCCTCTCTCTCCCCCACCCTCCTCTTTCTCTCTCCCCTCCTCCTCTTTTCTCTTTCTCACCTCTCTCTCTCCCCTCCTCCTCCTCTTCTCTTCTCTTTCTCCCCTCCCTCTCTCCTCCCTCCTTCTCTCACTCTCTCTCTCTAGCTTGCTTACACACCCCCACAGGCCAGGTAGCAGGTGACTGATGAGCAGGTTGTCCTCTGTATTCCTCCCTTTCTCCTTCATTCCCGCACTTTGACAGGCCCATCACCTCCCCGACGTTCCGGATCATTCCGGTGGCTTCCATTAGGTGCGGAGAAAGACATCCACACTGTCACCATGGAGCAGCAGAGTCCAGTGACACACCCGATGAATCTGGACCGCGAAAACATTTCTGTTCATTATGTATGTTGAGAAAACATTCATCAGAAACCTCTGTGACAGCACACGACACAGCACAGACACCTTTATGTAATCTTAACATGTGATTATGAACCACAAAACACAGCTCCCCAGTACTGCACTTAAGGACTGGAATAGTGTGCTGCTGGAGGTGACAGTAAGGCTAGAATTAGAAGCGTTAAATGTATCTGTGACCCCCCCACCACACACACACACACACACACACACGCACACACACACACACACACACACACACACACACACACCATAATTACCTTCCATCTCGCCCCAGAGGCTGATATGAAGGAGTAATAGACTCCCATTTTGCGAGTGCATTGTCAGTGAATGATGTCATTACAGGGTTTGCTGATAGGTTCATCTCCACCCCTGCAGCTTCCTAAATGGTGGATCAAATGTTGTGTTATTGGAACTTCTTCAGTGGATCTTCCTGTGGGCCTTCACAGGACATTTGGGTCTCTCCAATTATCTCATCGTCCTCCCCAGTGTCAGCCCTCCATGTCTGATCCAACCCCCCCTCTGGTTCCCCAATGATGCAGTAAGCATATGCCAGTCAAGTCAAGCATGCATATGCATCCTATCAGAGCCAGGAGCTAATTATCCACCCCCACCTGAGGAGTGGGGGAGGAGATGGAGTTGGGTGGAGCATCAGGGGGGAGGGGCTTCAAATACAAAATGGGAAATTTATTTTCTACAAAATTCACCTTCCCCCACCCCACTCCTCTCTCCCCCCCCCCACCCCCCCCCCCCCCCCCCCTCTACGACTCCATCTGCCTGATGGACTTGGAGCAGTCCTGGCCAATTACTCCCCAGCCTCAAAGCTCTACCTGCTCCTGGATCATTTTAAGGCTCTGATTGGCCGGGGCTGTCCACCACTGATGGATGGAGTCTCGGACACCTGTCTGCGCCGCGAGGGGGGAGCAGGTGATGGGGCCACAAATAGCATTGTTGTGTTTCTCCATTACAGCTTTTCTTGGTTGCCGGCTTGTTGTCTTGGAAATAAGCGACTGTTGGCTCTGATAGCAGCTGTTAGACTTTGTTAGCAACCCCATTGTTTAAAGGTAGTCAGCCAGGTTGGCTAATTGAACTGGGAGAAAGTGAAAGCGTTTACACACATACGCCTGCACGCACGCACACTGTCATACACACACCTGTAAACACAATTAATCACTGGGCAGGAGCCTGTCACACCAAGCTCTGGAAGGTGTCCGAGGTGTGAGCTTTGTGACTCCCACTGCTTGGCAAAGAGGGAGCAGTGTCTCATGACGTCCAACTTGCTGGTGTGCATCTCGTGTGACGACGTGTACATGTCCGAGTGGCCCCGTGTCCGAGTGGCCCCGTGTCCGAGTGGCCCCGTGTCCGAGTGGCCCCGTGTCCGAGTGGCAGTGACCATCTCCTGCTCTCTTCCCTGGGACACTCATCACTTCATTTTCTCACCACCTCTCGAATGTGCATAAACTTGCCATCTGTGCAGATGTGTGTGCGTGTGTAAACATACCTACACTCTCCCTCTCCTCTTGTCCACTCCTGCCATATGGCTGTGCTTCAGCTGCAGGTGGAGGCCCCCACCCGCTCCGTGTGCACTCCTCCATCTCAGGTACTGCTTTCAGTGCACATGCCCCCAGGGCTCCAGGCCCGTTCTGCTCTGGCCCGTTTTGATTTCCAATATGCCCCACCGTCTGGCCTTACAGCAGCGGTGTGAGTGTTTCCTGGGGCGGGGGGGCGGCAGGTGTGGTGGGCACAGCTGGCCCCGTGGGCCTGAGAAACAGCGTAGGGATTCGTGGATAATCTAGTAGAATATGAGATCAGCTGGGCAGGAAAGAGCAGCATGTCACAGTTAACACTGTCTGGTTCGGCTGTGTTCTCTCATCTACCTTTCTTTAATACACACACACACACACACACACACACACACACACACACACACACATTATTTATATATTATATATACTACCTCACTGTGTCATTCTTTTAGTCTCAAACACTATCTCTCCTTCTTTCTCTCTCCCTCTCTCTCAGCTTTGATAAGCCTCTCTCAGCCCGTCCTGGACTCTCAGAGGCTGTGACAGGTCTGATGGTTGCAGTCAGGGCCTCTCTTGTGCTGCTGGATGAATGTCAGTGTGTGAGCAAACCATCTCTGCAGCAAAAGACCGGCTGGACCCGCACCTGCTCTAACAGTCTGTTTGTGTGTGTGTGTGTGTGTGTGTGTGTGTGTGTGTGTGTGTGTGTGTGTGTGTGTGTGTGTGTGTGTGTGTGTGTGTGTGTGTTTCTGGTGGGCTTAGCACAGAGGTCAGCTGTAGTAACTCTGAGGTGGGTATCGGAGCATGAGGTGACATGAGGACAGCAAGGTGGATCACCTCTCTTACACACACATGAACACACACACACTCACTCTCTCTCTCTCTCTCTCTCTCTCTCGCTCATTCTCTCTTTCTCTCTCTCTCTCTCTCTCTCTCTCTTTGTGGTGGTAGTATGTCTCGCTCCATGAATTATGCAGTGTGAGCAAATGTACATGCTCTGAGGGAGTGAAGGGGAAGACATCCTGCCCCGCAGCTCAGACCACACACAAGCAGGAGGGCACACACCCTGGCCTCTCTCTCTCTCTCTCACACACACACACACACACACACACACACACACACACACCTGGGCTTGGAATCTGTCATCACAGCAGGGGTCTTGGGGAGAGCATGTGTGTGTGTGTTCATCCTTGGGGGAGCGCAGAAGCCAAAAGAGGGAATATTTATGCCCATTAAGACCACATGCCATGAAGGACATATCATGGGTTCTATCTGGGAACACCCCTCTCTCTCCCTCTCTCTCTCTCTCCCCATCTCTCCCACCCCCCCTCTCTAATGCACTTGACTCTTTTGAACATTTTCCACATGTCCTCATAATCATTTAGCCCACCGCCCCTAAAGGCTCATTCATCCTCATATCTCCATCTTAAAGCCAACCCTCGTGTCCTGTAGGAATACTGCACCGCATGCACAGGGATATCAGCACACCTGTAATTGCTTTCCAATTATAAGACAACTGGATTACCAGTATGCTGTGTGTGCATGTGCATGTGTGAGAGAGAGAGAGAGATACAGTAGAGAGGCTTCCCACTGATCTACACCGGAGTGCTTGCCATACCTCTGGGAGTAGCCATGTCAATAGAACAAGAACTTAGGAGGAAGACGAAGGGGATGGAGGGGAGGAAAAGCATTGAGAGGAGGAAGAGGAGAGAGAGAGGAGGAAGAGGAAGATGTAGTAGTAGTGTGCTCCCTGCAGCCTTCTCTCCCGCACCAGCTCAGGGGTCACCCCCCCCTCCACCGCACCAGCTCAGGGGTCACCCCCCCCCCCCTCTCCACCGCACCAGCTCAGGGGTCACCCCCCCCCCTCCACCGCACCAGCTCAGGGGTCACCCCCCCCCTCTCCACCGCACCAGCTCAAGGGTCCCCCCCCCCCCTCCACCGCACCAGCTCAGGGGTCACACCCCCCCCTCCACCGCACCAGCTCAAGGGTCACCCCCCCCCCCCCCCCCCCCTTTACTCTGTATCTCTCTGCCCTTGTACTCCATCATCTTTCTATAAGACTGTTTCTTTTTCTCCCACTTGTTTTCTTTCATTCTATACCCTCTGTCCATCTTGTCTTAACCTCCCCATCTTTTTTCCATAGCCACATCTTACAGCTTGGTTCCTATCCTCTGTCTGGGATGGAAGGACAGGCTCTCATCATCATCATCATCATCCTCAACATCATCACCATCACCCTCAGTGGCTGCTTTGGTCTCTATTACTGTATGCACCACGCATCAACATGCACACGCACGCACACACACACGTGCATGTTCACACACTTTGGCGGGTCAGTGCGTAGAGGTGTGCACTCCTGGGAGTGGGTGGAGAATAGAGCCGATTAATGACACACCTAGGGTGTGTGAGGGATGTGAGTGTATGTGGCAGGAGTGTGTGAGTGTGTGTGAGAGGTGTGAGGGGTGTGTGAGGGATTTGTGACTTGACAACCCCATGAATGTAAATGGGTGTGAGGGGTGTGCACATGTGCACAATTAGCACATACTGCCTGTGGGCTGGCATGTGCCTCTCCTAATTTGATTCATTACTGCTCGGTGTCACTCCGCAGGACCACTCACTATCCCACGTGATTGTGCACTAATAGTGAACTGAGAGCTGTATGGTAGTGGATGTTTGTCTGGTACGAGTGCAACAGGCACAGCAATGTGGTCGCTATTCACTTCATCCACCATCTACAATAACATGCCTGGTGTGTTTGTGTGTGTGTAGTGGGGAGGGTGTGTGTGTGTGTTTGTGTGTGTGTGTGTGTGTGTGTGGGGGGGGGGGGTGTTTCTGAGTGTGGGAGGGAGGGTGTGTGTGTAGTATCACTTAAGCACAATCCAAGTAAGATTTTTAAAAAACAGCATTTCACACCGGCACCGACTCTCCCTCACATGCTTGCTGTACCTCGTCCAGATTTATCCAGAACGTTCTCATAAATAGGCCAGTGTCTCCGCCCCTATGATCAGGACAGGCCACAGCTCCGCTCCAGGTTCCCACGGTGGCCTACTTGAACTAATGGTCTAAAGCTCTGGAGTCTGCTTCACTATGGCAACAGCATGCACATTGGAACTTCCACTTCTCTATCCCAGGGTCATATTTAAATCACAATTACATTTATTTTTTATTTTTATGTGATATATAGTAAATGTATTAATTTTTAAATGCATGTGTTTTCTCAATGCTACCATCACAGCCTTTCTGGGTGTCTCAGATAGTTGATGAGTAAATCTGGTCTCTGGAGGTTAGTGCATTTTATATGGAGTAAAATGACAGTAATTACAACTCAATTGTGTGCGTGTACTGACTGCATACAATGGTGCAATAAGAACCACAGGATCAAAACTGTGAGCACCAAGCCAGCAGACCAATCCTGGCCTACGGCTGCACGCTCTAGCACGAACATGCAAATCAGGGATGATGGTGACCAATTACAGTATACACATTGTGTTTCTTAATTAGCATGCACATGATTAATAATCCATCTAATCAGATTTCAGTTCTGCTCCACATTAGATGCAAAAACAGTCCAAACTCCATTTAGCCAAACTGCAATGTTTTACACAAAACATGGTTATATGATTACCTTTTACAAAAGAAATGTATTTAAAAAAAATACAACCCATTAAGGCTAACTGAGTAATTCATACTTTTTTTTTTACTTTTAAATGTTGACAACCAATTACTATAATGGCAGTCCGTGTTAGGTAAGGTCGCTTGTGTTTAACATGCAGTTTTATGCAAACACAATGGAAAAGGGGAGGCTTTGACAGCATGGGTGTAGGGTATTACACACACACACACAAACTGAGGATTCACGCCAAGCCATGACTGAATGGAAGGGATTACACTCTCTGCCTGTCACCCTGTGGTAGCACGAGTGGAAATCCTTAGAGCAACTTTGGAGCAAATTTATTAATATGATTTACATAAAGCGAATGGTCCCGCAGCCAAGCGGGACACTCTAAAATAAGACACCGTGACAGAGCCCATGTGTTACAGGCGGCAAGACCTCGACCGGGCCCCTCTCTGGGGAGCACTGGCCTGAAAATGACACAAAGTGAGAAAAGAGCCTACATACAGTGCAGAGAGAGAGAGAGAGAGAGAGAGAGAGAGAGAGAGAGAGAGAGAGAGAGAGAGAGAGAGAGAGAGAGAGAGAGAGAGAGAGAGAGAGAGAGAGAGAGATTGATTCACCCTCAAAGCTTTTCTGCATCTAAGGAATCTCGGGACCACTTCACTTTCTGACCCGGAGTAGAAACAGGTACTGTTAATTTATGCTAATATATAGTAGTATATGAATACAGCACATGCCGTAGTGTTTTGCTAAAAGAGGCAACTCAAGAAGAGTAAGACTACGATGTTTTATTTATTTAAGCAGTAAGGCTGGTGGAGTAATGTGTGATGTCAGCAGTAAGGCTGGTGGAGTAATGTGTGATGTCAGCAGTAAGGCTGGTGGAGTAATGTGTGATGTCAGCAGTAAGGCTGGTGGAGTAATGTGTGATGTCAGCAGTAAGGCTGGTGGAGTAATGTGTGATTTCGATGGTGGCTCCACAGAAGTGGGTTAAACGCAGGAGAACACCTGCTGGGAAGAACCTGTACGGGCCTGCAAACGTGCAGTCTGTATCAAAGTGTGACGGGCTTCAACAACACTAAAGGACGATTACGCACCCAGTCCAATTCTGACATCACTCCAACACATCAATATGTATCATGACTGTACTACGCCCGTCATGTCTGACAAGAGAACACCACATCAGACACGTCAGACCGAGCTGGTGTGTGGAGTGAAACAAAATCAAGCAGCCACAATCCTCCAGTGAAGCTGGGTAGGGAAGCAGAGAGAAACAGCACTTTGGCACACTGCGGCTCGGCAAACACACACACACACACACACACACATACACACACACACACACACACACACACACACACAACTGGACCATGTGCTAAAACAATTGAAACACTGGGGAGATAGGAGACATGCATTGCGCAGGCCCCGCACTTTTACCAAGTACTGCCAAGAAATCTCATCAGACCCTTTTCCATATGACTGGAGGCAAGGTTTAAAAGGTTAGAAAAACGACAACCCATTCATTTCTTCACACTCGCACAGAAAAGTGCGAACACAGAAAAGGAACGGAACACAGCGAGAGAAAGACATAGTCCCAATGCAGCCGTGTAATTAATGAACAGCGCATGCTACCCCGGTCTCCTGGTTATGACGGGAAATCCGTAAAAAAAACGCAACGCCGTATTAATTACCGCGACAGGATGTGTGCTATATTTAATATGCACACCGCACCGCTCGCGCTACGCGGCTTTGTTTTCAGGCCCGGCCATCGTGTCAGCAGTAATCAAACCCTAACGTCGACAACAACACGCTCGCCAATCAACTACGGGTGGAAAAAGAACCACGTCCTCCTGATGAATTTTAATGCACATTCTTTCTCTCAGAGTCAAAAGCTGTTTGTGCGTCTGTCCAAGTCTGAAAGTACCGGTCGAAATTCATATCTAAACATTTATATTATTCATGGAATTTTAAAACGTGAAACAGGGTTTCTCTTTTGAAGACGCCGAGGTTATCCTATATTTGTTAGTTTTTGTTTGTTTGTTTTGTTTGCTTTTATATAGCAGAGCAATGTTAAGTAATTAAATAATTTATTTAACAAGTAAAACGCATTAAAAATGTTCTGTATAGATAACTTTGCACTTTTCTGAGGCCAACAGCAGGGTCGTGGACACTTTAACCCCTTAGCAACGGACATTTAAACCCAAACAGTAGACTAATATAATGGGAATTCATGGAACTTTGTTCTGCACAAACATCCTCCACATACAGGTGACTATAGACTGCTAATTCCTGTGTTACTCGTGAAAAGCCCATTCTAAGGAAAAGTATGACAGAGATATCGGCAAGCAAACGACACAATTAAGAATTTTATATCGAAATTTCAGTAAAAAAAAAACTTAACAGTAGGTCATATCCAGTGAATCGCTAATTCTGTATAATCTGAGAGCACGTTTTATGATCACTTCCCTCACAGCCTATTAAAGCAAACACGTGTAAAGTTTGCACGTACAAATAGGCCTGTGTAGCGAGTTATAAGCACGGAAAACCACAGCAAACAGAAACGTCATACAATTAACACAATTCCCGCGAGAACCACCATGTCATTCAAAGTCACTTAAGTCTTCCACTGTTTCTCTAGCTTTCAAATTGCGAGTGCCTCTGACCTGCCGTTGCTGAAAATATCCACATCGACTGATAGAAAGGCGCCTCTTGCTCATCATTCCTACGCTGCAAGGCACCTGTGGCCAGGGTCACGCGTCTGCTTTTGCATATAAAACAAAAACGATTTGCCTCGCTTTTTAGTGGAGCAATACTGACCTCTAGTGGTCAAATAAAAAGATCCTTAAAATTTCCTGTTGAATAGTGACACCCTGGAAACTATGAAGACCAGATGGTCTGCACAGAAGTAAATTCCAAACGATATTTTTTGATGTGTTTCAAACCACATTCAACATTTTAACCAGCTCTGATATTGATCTCTCTTTTTTTAAATATATTTTTTAATGTTTTATTGGGACATAAAAGGCCAATTTGTTAGGTCTGTGCTTGGTTTACTCAATGTATGCATGAGAATACTTACCAGACTGGAAGGGGGCAACCCCACATTTTGGCAGTGATTAGGTTACTAAAGAACTCCTCTTAAAAGCATGACCGTTTCATCCAGATGACTATGAATTTTAAAAGGGCACCACGCTCCCTCATCCAAAAAGCGTCCGTTTTGTGCTTCCCTAAAACCCCGACAGAATATGTGTAATTACCGCAATTCTAATAATAACAGCAATACAATAATTTTATACTTGTACAACGCTGGTCGTTCACCATCGCTCTTTCTGTAATACCTCCCTATAACATATTGAGGTAATAAAAAGTTGTTCCTGGGGGAGGGCCACCACCACGCACTAATTACACACTTCCACTGCGACCTTATTGCAGTCGGCAGTTGCCATAGCGCGATAATACATCTTCTGGGCGCCGTGTCAAACCAGATTTCCCTTCTCCAATTTGCTGGGAGGATGGGGGGGGGGGGGGGAGTTGCAAGGTCATTACCGCGTGAGGCCCAATTACACCAAATAATCTCCGCTGTAAAAATTAGCTCTATTGAGCGTTAGTCCAATGACACTAGATACCTACAGCAGGAAAATGTGTGTGTGCGTTGGCGTGCGAAGGGGGTGTAGTGTCACAGGTGTGTGGTCAGACTAGAGCTGGAGACAGTGGTAAACTGTCCGGGGAGCTACTGCCACTAGCAGATGTAAATGTACCCGTAGAGGAGTCGGTAATAGGAGACGTGGCGTCAGGTCGGTGACAACGGGGGTAAAAAACATACAGGAAACATATACAGAAATGTCAAGAAAGTAATGCATAACTAATGCGAACTATTAAAAAGTATTATCTCACAGTGTGCCAAGGGCGCGTGCTGTGTGCTGTATGCCCAGAGGTCTAATTTTGGAGTCCGTTTATTACATTTACACGAGCGAATGGAGCGCAGTCCAGTCTAGAAAACAAGGGAAGTGCGCGGGATGAAAAGTAACTACGATTAAATACGTCAGAAATAGTGTAAATTGTTCGCAGTCGTGAGAACAACCGTGTAACTCAGAAAAGGAAATTTCAAGGAAGCCAGTGGACCTACGATGTTTTATTTAGAGCTGCCTAATTTTACACCATTGTGTTGGCCAACCATGAAATAAGTATGTGTGTGTGAACAAACAAATGAAGTTAAGTTTCCTGTAACACCGACGGTGTGAAGATAAGCAGTCAGCAGGTCTTGGAGAAGAGCTTCGAAAGGGTGAGAAGAGGTTTGCCGCATACCGGCCCGCGTGGGACACGCTCGGAGCACGTGCAGCCAGCATCTGTCACCAAGGCAGCGACGGTTCACCTCGCGCACATATGCGGCCCATTAGGATCAGCTGCTCCGCAAAAAAACGTGTCAGCTACCTACCGACCCCGTTCAGCATCTGTTTACCGTCCATTAATAACAGGGGGTAGGAGAGCGAGATTATTAAAACACAACGCTAAAGGGATTTAAGGTCATTTGTAATGTGGATAGTTCCAGAAGGAGGAACAGATAGAAAAGGCTAAATAAAAAAGACTCAATATGACAAACAGGGGAGATGTTTGAGGTACTGGATGAGGACAGCTTGGGGGACCTTGAGGGTGATAGCAACGCAGGAGAAGGAGCACCAAGACTCCTGTGCCTCCTTCCTCAGGCAGGCGGAGCGAGGGGAGGAAGGGGAACCGAGAGAGTGAGCGAGACAGAGAGAGAGCAAAGGAGACGAGGGGAGAAATGTGTGGGAAACAGAGGGGAGGGAAAGAGTAAGGGAGGATGATGGAGAGACGGAGCGGCAGAGAGAGGAGAGTGAGTGTGTGTCCCGTTGTGGCGGTGCTGTGCTCCATATTCGGCTGCTGGGCCGTGCGGGATGGCAGGACTGATGAGCCTAGCACAAGCGTGTCACTAGGCCACGCCCTTCCATAGCGCCCCCTTCAAGAGCACATAATAAATACACTCAATCATCATTGGCCTCGAGCGAGCGCCAGCAGCGCAAACACACACACACACACACATACAAATGTGTGCGCACACACACAGAGAGAGGGAATTAATTATAGATGTACATTAAATTACTTTCATTACCTCCCTAGCTACCCAGATGGGCCACACACAAAGATGTGACTGATGAAACTGTATTCCAGTGCTTTCCTATGTGAGTTTGCACATAAACATGTACCCCACACACTCTCAGGTGTGCATGCGCACACAGACGTGCAGGCCGGGCCCAGCTTTGCTCCTCTCTCACATTTAAAGAGCTGAGGGGGGAACTGGATCTTTTCTAGTTTTCCCATGTTTCGGAGAGGCCTGTGTTTGAGGAGGAACACGGCACACCCGGAGAGCTGGATCTGCTCATTCAGACGGGGAGAAGAACACTGTGCAGCTGCGTCTCGGTCCTCTGTCCTCTGGAAGGTGCGTTTGGAGACTGTGTCTCGGTCCTCTGTCCTCTGGAAGCTGGGTTTGGAGACTGTCTTGGTCCTCCGTCCTCTGGAAGCTGGGTTTGGAGACTGTGTCTTGGTTCTATGCGCTCTGCAAGCTGGATTTGAACTTTAAATGGGGTTTAATAATGCCATGGCTGTGTTCGATTTCAGCCGAACGAGGTTAGTGTGCTTCATAACCACTAACCACACACACACACACACACACACACACACACACACACACACACACACACACACACACACACACACACACACACACACACACAAGCTCCCAAAGGACATCAGAGCAGGACCAGGATGGAGGACGGTAGGAGAGGTCAAAGGGAAAAATGTTTAAAAAAGGACAAAAAGAAAATGTACAGTTGACTTTTTGAAGTCTTTGCCTATGTTGTCCTCCCCGCCAGTGCGGCCACATCCCAGGACCCCCCCACGTGGGGTCAGAGTAATCCATCCGACTGCAGACGTAGCACACACAGCAGAGAGGTGAAGGCAAGGAGAGGGGGTGGTGGTGGTGGTGGAGAGAGAGAGAAGAAAGAAAATAAAAAATGGGAGAAAGAGAAAGAAAGAATGAGTGAGAGAGAGAGAGAGAGACGCAAGAAATACAAAGAGGAAGTCAAAGCCGTACTGTAGACAAGGCTCGGAGATGCTCTTCCACAACACTGGGCTTTGTTTCATTATCTGCTCACGCCTTTAGCTCTGACATTTCCATACTTTTCACCCCGCTTTCAGCGTAAAATATCACCTAGTGCTCTAAATATTATCTGCTGCGTGCCAAATCGCGCTTCCGGTTGAGGTGGTGGGTTGGAATTTTTTGGGGTTTTTTTTTTACCAAAGAAAATGTGTTTTGGAAGCTTTGTGTTCTCCAGCTGGGTTATCACAGTGAAAGATTGGTGGACACAGATTGTCTGGGTATTTATTTTTATGATGACTTTTCCAAACGCCTACTATCTGTTGTTTCCTTGATGCATTTACATTACAATGTAAACGTTTTAATGGTTACAATTATGCAAACACCATAACTACAGATTTTACTGCTGTCAGGGTTCTAACTTTCTAACATGTGGACCAGCGATGAAAGTATGTGATGTGGGCGCATGTGAACTGGCCTCCGCTGGAAGCAAGAACACTGTGAAGTCTGTAAATTCTTTTGAACTTTACATTTAGAACACTTAGTAAAAGTATATAATCTATTCTAATACATTAGCAACATTTTTGTTACATGTGAAAATTGACTGTAAACTTTACATTATGCCAATCTTGGCAATGTGCTCACATTTATAATATAATATAATATTTTCAACCTGGTATTAAGGGAATATTTCAATTTTTGTGTTTAGTTTAGCATTGAGAACGCAGATTAGTCAAGCAGCACTGCTCACACCTGCCCACATCTAACTGAACATCCATTAGTATTCAAACCATCTAAATCCACTCCTCCAGGCTGGTCTCTAGGCTGGTCTCCAGGCAGGTCTCCAGGCAGGTCTATAGGCAGGTCTCCAGGCTGTTCTCTAGGCTGGTCTCTAGGCTGGTGTGCTTGTTATTTTTCTGTGCAAGCATTGGTACAAACAAAGGGTAATTTCATATTCCAACACAGACCACTGTCAGACCACGTCCTTCATTTAAGGGCCTAATGAAATCAGAATATCCAGAAACGCAGCACAGATCCAGGCTGTACTAAAGACTGGTTCAGAAAAGAGAGCTTCAAAAATGCAACTTCATTCAACAGCAGATCGCCATTTCACACCATTTTACAAAACGAACATATCTAAATGTTTCCATATTGTAACAGGTAGCTAAACACTGCTGCAAGTCTGAGCAATTGGAAGAACTGTTTGTACCCTCACTGAAGTCCTGGAACAACCTTCAATATTATAGGTAGCGTTTCACAGAAAACTTCATGTTGGGTAGTCAAACACATCAGCAAAGGACTTGTTCATGGGGACATTTGCACATTTGCATTGCATCTTCAGCTCATAAATCATATGGAATCTGCTCAGTTTAGTTAAGAAAACTAAAGAGCAATGTGGGTTGAATTTTGGGTCAATTATGATTTCTATGAAACACAAAAAAATAGGATGTAGTGTTTTAAAAATCTCCTTCACCAGCAACTCCAGGACTATGGAGACAGAAACAAAAATGCTGACAAATCAGACTATGAGGAACTTGAAGACATCTGCCATAAACTTTCCCTTTAATGCCCCGTAACTTTAACAACCACTAAAATACAACTCATCTAAAAATGAAAGATAAATTTCAGTCTTTCGGATTAAATTCAGTCTTTTGTTGTTGTTGCATTGTGTTGTCTTCTGTCTCTGCTTTGACCCGAAATGTCCCAGATTCCTGTTCCAAGCTTGGAGCTTGCTCTTCTACGATCTTGTCATCAGCCTGGGAGCTACCATGCTGACCCCCATGCTGTCCTGTCCTCTCCCCCAGCTCGGTGCCTTTGTCCTGGGAGCGCTTGGCTTGATCCAGCTGCTGGTAGTTGTAGTAGTTCATGGTGAAGAGGAACAGGCCGGCGGTCAGCATCACAGCACCACACATGTAGAACATGTAGCTGTAGTCACCAAACATGTCCAGCATCGCCCCTGTGGATGGAGGAGAGAACCCAGTGGAGATCAGTGTGCCGAATCACTACATTTGGAGAAAATCACACTACGTTTGGAATAAAAACAACACAGGGATGTCAAGGCTAGGGTTGGGAGTTATGATGCTGTATTCTCTGCCTCATTGACTGGACATCCAGTAAAACCACTGTTCTGTTAAATGGCTCTCCTAGCAGTACTGGGGGAGAGAATAGCAGGTAGATTAATAGGGTAAAGGGGGCAACGGGCTCATACCCAGACCTCTTACACTTGGGCACTTTCTTTGGAATGAAGTACATTTTCAGTTTCATCTGCAAATTTTGGGTAAATAAGGTTTATGTGTAAAGGAACAAATTTACTTCAATTAACCTCAAAGAGATCCAGAACTTATTTTTCTGCACTGTATAGAGCCATATAGAACCACAGATGATTAAACTTGTGAGGTTTAATTACAACTTGCTTTTTTTGAGGTACAGTCACCACAGGCTGCTAATTCTCAAACTTCCTGATGACAGGGAGCATCAAACTGATCGACTGAATCTACTGTTCTGGGGCAGACGGCTCCGGCATAGACCCGCCCCACTCTGCCCCCCAAGACATATGAGAAGAGATTCATGTTGACCAACAGGTGGCGATGCAGGGTGGCAGGGCAGCTCTGAGGGCAGCTCAGCCAATTAAAATCCTACTGCTAATGGCTCTTTCATGTGTGCTGGTGGTGGAGGTGATGGTGAGGATGAGGATGACGGGGGAGATTTGCCGTGCCCTTCAGTCTCACGCCATGGCAAACAACTGCGGCGCCCGTGGTTTGATTGATCGCGTGGCATATTTTGGGGGGCGGAGCCCGATGCCCCGGGTCCTCGTTAAACCCCGCGCTTGATTGGTGCGGCAGTAATTACGCCCCATCTGTTGAAGTCACCGATGTTTTATTTTATTTATTTATCACTCCCTCCCCCCTTATCTGTGGCAGGTTCCCACTGCTTAATGATCAAACAGGTAAAGGCTATTAATGACTGAAGGGACGATCCACATTTCATTAAAAACAGACGAGCAAAGGGTCGTTACCTCCCTTATCCTCATTAGACTGACCCGCGGGTGTCGGAGCACATTGGGCCATTCAGAGACTGGGAGACTAGTACAGGGGGACGTAACGACTCTGGCCTGCTGGAGGAGAATGCTGAATATGCGGGCGTGGGTGAGAGAAGGCGACTAAGTAAAGAGTTTATTTCGTCAGTTAAACGCAGCTCTGGGAAGCAAGGTCTCGCCTCGCATCACAGAAACATATACGGGCTCATTTCATTACAGGAGAGACAGGCAGGAATGCCAGGTGCTGCCAGCCAAAAGTAAACTGGCCAGCAAACAGGTCCAGTGCAGATGACTATACTGGGCACACAGAACAACCGAGTAAAGGGCCAAGTCCTGTAGCCATGTGTCAGACCCACAGTGAGCGCTTTTCTAGCTAAGTACGTTTTGCATGGGTGGGGTGGGGGTTAAAGATACAATCTGGTGAAGGCCATCACAAGCAGAAGTGGTGTGTGTGTGTGTGTGTGTGTGTGTGTGTGTGTGTGTGTGTGTGTGTGTGTGTGTGTGTGTGTGTGTGTGTGTGTGTGTGTGTGTGTGTGTGTGTGTGTGTGAGAGAGAGAGCGAGAGAGAGAGTGTGTTCTCCAATTGGAGGTGTTTACATCCAGAAAATCTAAACAAAATGGAAGTGCTGCATCAATAATGGAAGAATTCAAGAGGTGAGATATATTCAGCTGATATAGGAAATACATTTAATTACACAGTATTTTAAAGGACAAACTCTCTCTCTCTCCCCCTCACACACACACACACACACACACACACACACACACACACACACACTATGGAATACAAAGCAAGCAGAGAGAAGCATCAGTATTGCTCTCTCTGCGTTTTGTGTGGGGTTTGTTCTGTCTCACAGGATGGATTGAGCCCTTGGAACAGAAGACAGTCAGGCAGAAGTCTAGAGTCAGCCAAACATGCGCATGGAGGACACACACGGGACAAGGAGGTACTTAAGCACTCGCGGGCCTTGGTCCTGTACACTCAGCACCCACTTCACTGGAAACATTCATTTCTAAGTGTGCAGATATAGTCTCTAGCCAGTGTGCTAGTCACCATCTGCTTCACTTACCACAGTCTCAGTGCTGATTGGCTACAAGTGGGTAGCAAGCGTTGGGTTGCTGGTTTCTCCTAAGGTTTCTCCTAAGGTTGCTGGTGTCAGAACATACACCTGATGTCCACACAGCGGACCCAGCAACACCTGCTGCTGCATCTGCAGGGCGGTCAGCGGCACCAGGGCCGCAGGGTGGCATTAGCAACTTAGCGCAGGCCGCAAGGGACCTCACAGCTACTTAGCTTTGGAAAAACCGCTCTGTAATTTGCCCGGCGAGCCCAAATCCTCACACGGCCTGCCGAGCAGGCGCACCTCGGAAGCCCAGGCGGCTACGCCTGATTTGTGGTGGGAAATAACCGTGACCAATTACTGCCTCGCCCCCCATTTTCACCAGGCCTGGAGCTCACCGCCCAGACACGCCACTCCCTCGCCTGCCGTAATCCAATTGTGCTGGAATGTCTTACAGTAATGATACCCTGGGCCATAGACCCAGCCTGCCCCTGTGTACCGCCATTAGTCACACATGGAACAAGAGGAAGAGGAAGAAACAGGGGCAGAGAGAGAGAGAGAGAGAGAGGAAGAAAGAGGAAAACTGTGGTGACATCATCCATTTTTAAAAATATCTTTGATTCCTTTAGGTTTGATGACCTTTTTTAAACAAAGAAACAGGAGAGAGACATCTTTGCTTCTATCTGTGGTTGCCAGTTGAAACTCCAGAGGAGTTAGAATGTTTGTGAATACACACTCCTGTTAAAGGAGGTGAAACGATCCATAATGTTGGGGTTAAAGTTCTGTTTGTAAATGCCGGACCTGTATCGGACAGTCTGTTTTACAATGCTATATTGATACTTAAAAACCATCAATCAGATCTGTGGCAGGCACTGGTACACCTTCCCGCAAAAACACACCAGTGATCAGCAAGACTCTCCAGCCACAAACAAAATAAACCTTTTAAAATCTTGTTTATTACTTTAGGTTTTGCTCTTCAACTAAGACTAAGAAAATCATTTTAGTGCCTGACTTCCAAAAAAAAAAAAAAAAAAAACATTTCTCATTCTACAGAAAGTACACTGACCTCTGACCTCTGACCCTAACCTGTGCTAGTGCAGAACTGTCCGTGACGCTCACCTGCGATGGGGGGCCCTACCAGGACGGGGCAGCACTCGAGGACGGTGACCAGCCCCACGGCGCTGGAGAAACGGCAGGGCCCGACCAAGTCCATGAGGCACTCGAAGAGCAGGGCACACACCATGCCGTAGACCACGCCGTAGCAGAGCGCGTACGCCACCAGCCCCCAGTAGCCAGACGCTAGTGGGCACAGCAGGTGGCACACGCCATTGTAGGCCACGGCGAAGCTGAACAGGTACTGGATCCGGCGACGGACCAACTTGGTGTTGGCCAGGAGGCCAGTACCGGGCCGGGCCACCATGTCGACAATGGCCAGGGCGGAGAGGAGGCTGGCTGCCGAGTACTCGTCCAAGCCCCGGTGCTTGGCGTATGGTGCCAGGAAGATCATGGGTGCAAAGAACCCGAAGAACATTAGCATGTTTCCCGTGAGGTAGATGATGAAGCCACGGTGATGGAAGAGGGACAAGTCCAGGAAGCAGCTCATGTTCTCCGCACAGCTCCGCCTGCACAGAGACTCACGACCACGGGGCCTCTCAATGACCCCGTCTCCACACACAGCTTCCTGTGTCCGAGCTCTGGTAGGTGGGGGTTTGCAAGGGACTGCTGGAGCGCCCCCTATTGTTAAGTAAGAAAACAGAATTGGTTGAGAAAATTACATTATGCCCAAGTTTATGGGGAATGCAGAATTTCATAGTTAATATAACATTAGTATTAATATAGTAATCATATCTTATAATGAAATCAGTTAATTTTGTATGGCATCACACTTTTATAAAATTATATGTTGGAAATATTTATACTGTAGTAGCAGTAGAATAACTATACTAATCATTTCTGATGCCATATTTTTGTGTAAGTACGCTATAATTATCCTATCCAACAGCCTCAACTTGCGCTGCGGGGTCCGTTTTTTAACACATTTTTCAATCTTTGGACATATCTGTGTTACCACAGCAAGGGCAATGCTGCGTAGCAACTGCCTTCAAGTAAAGGTCTGAGAAACACCAACCCACCTCGCAGAGGTCTCATTAGAGCGCCAGCCACACAGCAGTTGAACAGCATCGCCCCCAGGATGACGAACCCTCCCCTCCAGCCAAAACGGTCAAGCAGAAACTGATTTAGGGGCGCCAGGGTGCACAGGAAGACAGGGCTTCCCGCCATGGCCAGGCCGTTGGCGATGGGCCTCTTGACCTGGAAGTACTTCCCGATGATGGTCAGGGACGGCTGGAGGTTGAAGGACAGACCAAGGCCTGTGGAGACAGGAGTGATGGTGAGTTTTTCTCAGGGCGGTGCAGGCGTTCACAGCTGGGCGTGATTAAAGGAAGACCAATGCGGCTCCCTTCACATTAGCTCTCCGTCTCATTTGCCACTTCCTGCTAAGAACTCATTAACGGAACCTGAAATAATTTTTAAACGAGTCTGTAATTTAAAAGGGTATTAAAATAGCGACTCGACATCATTCATACACCACCACCTTCTTTGCCAAAGGAAAAAAAAAATCCAATTTAATGCTGTCTCATTCTCTAAACCAGCATCTTATTCATTACCCAGAGCTGCACATGCAGGCCGAGTGATGGAGGTGAAGGAGGAGGTGGAGATGGAAATGGAGGAAGAGGAGGTGGAGGAGGAGGTGAAGATGGAGGTGGAGGAGAGAGAGGTGGAAGAGGAGGAGGAGGTGGAGGAGAGGGAGGTGGAGGAGGAGGAGAGGGACTGCCTGCTGTTCATGCTCCAGCACGGCCTCCAATTCATTTCAATTTCCATGCATGTTTACGATACAATTCTTTCAAGCTTTTTGATTTTGGTTCTGACTGAGTAATGTGTTGATGCTTAAAACAGAGCTTTATACCCAGAGATGTGTTGAAATTGTGTATGGATTACCAATTATACTTTAACGTATTCAAAATAATTTCACTGAAGCAAGAACAGGGCAAAGTGGCTCAGAAATTTGGTTTAAGCTTCAGAAAAAAACTGAAATTGAAACAGGCACATTACTTGCTGGATAGCAAGGGTAGCACAGTCCTCCAGAGGGCTGCTCAGACCACAGCTCACACTACAACTAGGACTGAGGTTCACAACTCAATTGTGTCAACTTTCTAAAGGAAAAGAATGCTACAAAATCATCATGACATCCACTTTCTATATAAACCACATATTTAAGTTCATAAGACTAAGTGTTAGTAAACTAATTGTAAAGACTGTTCAGTATGGAAGGGACTTGAGGAGAGATTCCCATCACACATGCGACACCAAAAATGCAAATAATCCATATAATGTGTCGCCCTGAACTTACCAAGCAACTGGTTATTCTCAAAAAAGACCATTTGATGAACTTTTATGCACACATGCAGTCTGAGCTTAGACCACATCTCAAAAACATTTTCCATCATTAGCAAGTGACCCGAAAGGAAGGAGATGAGGTGGCACACTGCGAGCCATGAAAGGTCTTCTATGCCCACTCCATCCACACATGAATCCTCCACGGCAGAGAGGTGCTGCGTAATGAGCTGGGTGCTCTCTGTGGGCGCCCACACTGGAGCCATGCAGCCCTGCCCCAGAGGAACACACTTGGATACCACCGTCTTAATTACACCCAGAGAGAAAGGGAGGGAGGGCAGGAACGAGAGGGAAGAGATGAGGAAAGAAAGAAAGAGAGGTAGAACATGGCAGCCAGAAGATAAAAAATAGTAGATAAAAAGGGAGAATATAGAGAAAGACAAATAGAAAGAAAGAAAGCCACAAAATGTCATGGTAGAGAGGAAAAGAGAGATACAGAGAGGAGACAGAGTGAATGAGGAGCTGAAGCAGGCAGCCAAAGGCTCTGGAGAACACAGGCTCATCCCAGGGGTCTGGCATGAGAGCAAATCTTCAACTGCCCTTCCAGACGCACAGGACTGAATAATAATAAACAAATGGAAATGTGGGCCTCCCTAAACACACCCCAATTACACACACACACACCTCTGAAACCTCGCACCTAAACACATCACAATTACACAACCCAATTACACACTCTTCCAAGACCCCACTCCTGGGTTTAGGGCCTTGCCTCCAAAGCATAGCTTAACAAAACACCAAACAAGGAGCACACCTGGTGTCTGACCCCTATCGCTTAAAAACAACAACCGCCTCTTCAAACGCAAAGAACGCAAATGGGTCTGTGATAAACACCATAGCCTAATGTTGTGACTAAATGGTCATACTGGTTTGAGTTAAGGGTGTGTTCAGTAGCGTGGGTTGGATTAGCGGAGTGTTCTGTCTTGGGTTGAGCTAGAGATGTGTTCAGTGTCATAGTTAGTGTTAGTTTTTGGTAGTTGATAGTTGAGTTAGTGAAGTGTTTGGTAACAAGTCTGAGTACCTCCGATGATGCCGACACACATATACAAGTGTGTGATGTTGCTGGCAAAAGAAGCTGCCACCATAGACACACCGCACATGACCCCTCCAGTGATGACCACGGGCCTACTGCCATAGCGGTTCACCAGGACACTACTGATTGGACCTAGAGAGAGAGAGAGAGAGAGAGAGAGAGAGAGAGAGAGAGAGAGAGAGAGAGAGAGAGAGAGAGAGAGAGAGAGAGAGAATGGTAAGAGAAAATTGATTAAATGGATAGAGGAGGATATGATGAATATAGAAAAAGAAAGTGATTGGTAGTCGTGAAGGAAGGAATGAAAAACAGAAATGGGAGAGAGAAACAGAAATATCATATTTTGCATATTTTGATGAGAAATAAACATTTGCTTAGTATCATTATTCATAAAAACTCCAATAAATGTGGCTTGTCTGGGCTACCGTATCACAATTCACATCACTTTTCTCAGAGTTTAACTGCAAACACTTCTAATGACACCTATTAGATCATAGTCACGTTTCATATTACTTTGATCCTGACGAAAAACTACTGCAGAAGAAGAAAATTATCAACTAAATTATCTACATCAATCAGATGGGTAAGTCTCACTCACACACAAACACACGGATACATACTCTCTCTCTCTCTATCTCCGTCTGTGGAGAGAGATGGAAAAACGAGTCAGTTTTTCTTTTCTTTAGAAAAGCACTTAGTGCTAAAAGGCACAGCTGAGACGGCCAATGTATTACAAAATGGACGTCCCTAAATTAGAGGAATCTCCAAATGAGCAAGATTACTATAAAAGAACGTTCCGAATGGGCAAAATATCTATAAAAGAACGATCCGTTTGCTTTTCCAATTCATTTCAAAAGGTTTTCCCCCCAGACTAGGTCACAAAATGCCTCTGCAATTATCCCAAGACGTCTCTCTCCCTCTCTCTCTCTCTCTCTCTCTCTCTCTCTCTCTCTCACACACACACACACACACACACACACACACACACACACACACACAGCTAAGAGGAACATAACTTGCTATTGTGTGTACGGATGACAATGCATGCCCAAACGACTGAAGAAACCATAATGTAACGCTAAAGGTATGCTAAAAAAAATTACACATACTACGTTTCATCCCACGCGCGTGTACAAGAACGGCTCGCACCATCTGAAAGCCGATCGTCGTTACGGCCGTACGCATGTTCGACTGATCCCAGATCTGCTGAGCCAGGCTCCGAAAGTGCCCGTGATAACAGAAAGGGCCAATCAACGAGGATAATTACCAAGCTCGTGTTTGAAACTTTAGTTCAACGGTCTTCTAAATTGCTGGTGCCTACAGACCTGTCAGGTTAGATTATGAATTATACAGCGCGTGGCTAACTTTCGCAATCCAGGAAGAATTCAAGAAAAACAATGAAAGGGTTTCAGGAACAGCGAGAAACTTCCCTCTCGGTCCACCAGCGCTAAAGGCGTACACGAAACCAGATTTGTGTGTACTTGATCAGTGATCACTCGCCCCGTCCTACCAGTCCCTAAAGAAACGAGCTGGTCCACATAAAACAGTGTTTGGCATTAACAGCCGTGGCTCACCGCTGCGCTGCACGCTTCGTTTCAGCTTTTTAAGACCTCAATTATTTCGCAGCAGACGCCGTATGCGCTCAAAGGCGTTATAGTCGTGCTATACGGACACGTCCATTCAGAAAACACATCTACTCTATTGTAGCTCCGCACACTCAGGACTCCGGCTACCTGCTGCATCACCCCGTGCATGAAGCGGCGAAGAATCCCCCCCACCATATCCGCACCCTCGGCCCACTCCCGTGCGTGTGCGACAGGGTCGTCGCGGCGGACTCCACCCCGGGGACCGAGGAGCAGTGGACCCGCGCGTGATGTATATCTGCTGTCGGTACTCGGTGCGCATGGGGGTGACTTTGGCATAGAGGAGCCAAGGGCGTTATGATGGAGACCGTACCGTCGCCGTTACACACATGGGAACCTGGGAACCCTCTCCCTCCCTCCCTCCCTCTCTCTCTCTCTCTCTCTCTCTCTCTCTCTCTCTCTCTCTCTCTCTCTCTCTCTCTCTCTCTCTCTCTCTCTCTCTCTCTCTCTCTCTCTCTCTCTCTCTCTCTGCGTGTGTTAATGATGATGGTTCTCTAAGAGCCCAGCGTTCTGCAGTCTTTTCACTCGTTTTTTGGAGGGTAGCAGGGTAGCAGGGTAGGTGGTAGGGCAGACATGTTCCTAGCGTTTGCATAAAAGTACTATGATCACACTCGGCACAGAGAAAAACTGTCATTTTTGGTTGTAGATTCACATGCTTTTACCACTTCCTAGCTCTCATGAAAAGCAATCAATAGTTCAGAAAACACCCAGTTATCAGTTAGATAACAGTGAAACCCCCATCTATAAGTGTTTTAATTGTTGGGTCATATAGACAGTTACTACTGTTTAAAAGCTGTTATATGTGGTCGTCTCCAGCCGAGCATGTCCCCGAATTAACGACGATGTGTCACTTTGGTGTGAGTAAACGCTGATGGTCTAACTGCTCTGCGACAAGTATTATGCCATGAAAAGACAGACCAGCTAAAGTATATTTTTAGGGAATCTTTTATTTAGTATTGTCAAAGTTGAGATTTGAGTTTTAAAGCTTCCATATATGCAATAATA
Source organism: Brachyhypopomus gauderio (assembly GCF_052324685.1). Taxonomy (NCBI): domain Eukaryota; kingdom Metazoa; phylum Chordata; class Actinopteri; order Gymnotiformes; family Hypopomidae; genus Brachyhypopomus; species Brachyhypopomus gauderio. The sequence goes on from NW_027506887.1 coordinate 1,214,360, forward strand.
CTGTTTGGTCATTTTATAAACCAAAACCAAATCAGTAAACCAAAATCAGTAAAAAAAAAAAAAAGCAATAAGCTGCATTTTTATATATTGCTGAAGCACCTTATATGGATCTATAGGCCCCTATTATCAATAATATATCGTAGTTCTGTTGGGGCCCAAGGCAAAAACGCACAAGGCCACCTCAGAGATTTCAGGTCTCATACCGCCATTGCAAACTTTGCACACCACCACTGCTGCAGTCAGACCCCCCTCCCCCCAGCAGCACTGATGCTTGTAGCTTATAGAGGGAATCATTAGCACACAAAGCCTAACGGCTACATGTGCATCCCGAAAAACACCTCCTGTCTCCTTTTTGTAGGAGATACGCAAATCGACACGAGTCTAGTCCTGTTACTGATGGCCCAAATGCTGGTCATTCTCCCAGACACAACATTTTGCACCCAGGACGGACGTAGCTGCTGCTGTTGTACAGATTGGCTCCTTCGCCAAAATGCTCCAAATAAGACCGAAATGGCCTTACCTCCTGCATACATGACAGCCAGCATGATGGAGGACACCCAGGCAATCTGGCTGTAGGAGACACTGAAGTGCCGCTGGATCTCCTTGAAGTAGATGGTGAGGGCCTTGGGGAAGGCGTAGGAGAAGCCGATAGAGATGAAGGCCCCGAACACCACCACCCAGCCCCAGCCTCCGTCCAGAGGGCCGTATCCTGGAGCAGAGGCCCCTGCAACACCCATGACCGCTCAGAGAGAACGCGACACAGGGAGTGAGAGAGGGGACCAGAGGATTGAGAGATGTTGCATTTAGTGCAAGGAGTTGCACAGAGTTTGTGGACAGGGTCTTTCCTATAGATCTTGAACTTTGCACCTTCTCTAAGTCAATCAGTGTTTGACAGTGCCAGTCAATAACATGTGACATCCACTTATTGACAGTGATTGTGTTGAGGGTGATCCATATGTTTCTCTTTTCGACCACGTGGCAGTACTATACACACACACCTCCATTTATGACACGTTTTATTCTCGAGGGCGCTGCATATTAAACGGTTCATTTATTCTCGGAACAAACGGCACTACCAGGAGCACAACCCTGAACTTCCTCCAAGAGTTCCAGATGATGTAGCTCAGTCTCCCCAGTAACATACCATTACTCTTCCCATCAGAAAACACCAAATGACCTTCCCTGGTCCTGAGAAAGACTGGGAGGAGTGCAGATGTGTCCAACACGATGCCCTAAACCTTAAAGCAGGGAGCTCATGCAGTAGCCACGGCTGCACAAGTCCCCGCAGAAGCAGCTTTTGAAAGACAGCAACTACACACCTTAGACACTTTCCCTTGACTAGCATAATGGAGATAAGTTTAATGAGCAAACTCAAGGAAGTTGTGTTGCTGATCAACTCAGGCAAAGATTTATTTTCAAATTATGTGCAACGTGAATTTCACAGTAGAGATCAACATACATTTACCAACTCACACCATACAAAAGAGGCATAAAAAAAATAATAAAAAGACAGAATAAAGCTAAAATAAAAGCGGGCCAAACCAAGCGGGTGATCAGTGGTGAACGAAACTGCTGCCACTCGTGTGCTTGGAGCAGACGACAAGACGGGAAGCAGGAGGTCAAACGCTTTCAAAGCTTTCTTCACACTTAGACAAAGACTCGTGTTAAGATTGAAATATATTAAAATAGTACTGCGGTTGCAGCTACTGTCTGTAATGCTTTGTGTTTTATAGCAATGCAATCATTGGGTAACCCAATAATAAGGAGGTATTTATTTTAAAAAAAAAAAAAAAAAAAAAAAAAAAAAAAAAAAAAACCAATCACATTTGTGATTCACCTAACAAACCTGTCAAAAACTATATGCATCTATATTTAAAATAGAAAATAACATCTGGAAAACAAGAAAAAAAAATTACATTTATTATTCAAGTTGAAAAAGATGACGTAAAAGCCCATTTAAAAAAAAAAAAAAAAAAAAAAAAAAAAAAAAAAAAACCCTGTGCAAGAACAGCAAACCTATGTTACAGCATATTCCACATACATCAAACCATAGTCAATACAGTACTGGGTATCAGTAATTAATCCTGAGAGTGGTCTGTTGGTGGTTTGCGTGCTACCGAGCTTTGGGGAGTCTGTCCATGGCGCCCTATTGCACTGAAGTCACAGGAGTCCATGCACCAGTCCCTGGGCAGAGCACGCAGGCATGGTGCCCCACGGACTCCACTCTGCAGGGGGGTGGGGTGGAGAGGCAGTCCTGTCCTATGGAGCTCTGTGGGTGATGTGGGAGACGGCAGATCGATGTTTACAAGATTGCTTTGAGAGACAGAGACATACACGGGGGTGTAGTGCAAGATCTGTATGCCACAACGAACCTGCATATAATGAATTGGGGGGGGGGGATGAAAATACCCAAACAATGCTTAAAGCAACAGAAGTGACGGGACCTTATCCTAGTGGATGTCTCATGAAAGAAAAACAAGAACCACGCTGTATTTCTGTACAAGATTGTCAAAGAAAAGCAGCTACAAGATTATTCAAAATTAGTCACCATATGACACTAGCCAACAGATTCGTGACCATGTCTGCACAGAAGGCCGGGCTTGCAAGATCAGGGCGCCTCCATCTCAGCAGTAGTCATCGTTATCAAGACTCCAAGGCAACTCCTTCCAGACAAAGCCATGGGGGTAGATAAGGCTTCCTTAAAAGAACCACAGCTCACTGTGGAGTCCAAGACAAGGACCAACCCCACCATCTCCACCTGCGCTGACTGCAGTTTCCTCAGCAGTGGCAAAGAACCCCTTCACCAACCACATGAAAGCTTGTGAACTGTACATTTTCACATGCACACACACACACACACACACACACACACACACACACACACACACACACACACACACACACAATGTAGAGCACTACAACAGATGTGCTTATTGCTATCAGTAACAACCTTGTGGCTTGTTTTAAACACATCTCCCACGAAGAGAAGGGTCCATTGAGGAAAGGCAGAGGTGGTCACCACAGACACATTGCTGTTGACACAAATACCACTGGTCTCCAACAAGGTGGTGAGCATTGTTGTCATTCGTCCCGTCATGTCCACCCCCCCTCCCCCCCAATAAGACTCCACCAGCTGCATAAAATGGTGTCAGTTCTAATAATCCCACTCCAGGAAACAGGAGTAGGAAGCCCCACAGTAACATCTCCTCAAAGCAGGCAGCTCACCCATCACCAAACGCAGTCCTGCTCACTAAACCGCCTCTCCCCTCCTCTCCAATATGGAGACTGAACGGAACATTGTGACCTCACTAATGACGCAGCTGGTGATGAAATTGCAAAGAGAGAGATTGGTGTAGGTTTATAAGCAGATAGTCTGGAGCCTGTACTGGTGTTTGAAAGATCACATCAGTGCAGAGGTTTAGTGTTGCATCTCGTCCCCACACATGATTCTAACTAATCCTCAAGCCTTTTTGTGAGTTGAGAGTTGTGTGTGTGTGCTGGAGCGGACACAACACTGAACCAGGCGATGAAGACAAGACTCTTGGAAGATGAAAATCTGAAAGCAAAAAACCAAAAACTAGTGGCAGGAGAAAGCATTTTGGGTTGACACTTAAGAAAAACACAATAACAAAAAAAAAAAAAAAAAACAAAAAACACCCCACACAAAACCCTAAACAAAAAGTCACCTAAAATAACTTGGCAATTTAGCTAAACTAGATTAAGGATTACCAAACTACTAAATCAAAGAAGAGTTATACCAAACAATCTTTGCAGGTGGCAGGGAGGATCTTGAAGAAAAGGGGGGAAGAAAAAAAAAAAAAAAAAAAAAAAAAAAGTATTGTGAAGTAGTTACCCACCAGGGAGCACCCTCACCCACCATACCCGTATGAACATACAGAGCTATTTATATATTTAGTACTTTTAATATTTCTGTTGCAAAACACACTGCTTGTCCTTTAGGGAAAAAAAAGAAAAGAAAAAAGACATCATATATGTGTTCAACAACGCATGCTGAAAAACCAGGAAACAAAGCAACATCCAAAACTACTAGGGTATACTTTAAAAATAAGAAAAAATGGCTCAACACGAGTTTGCGAACAATATAATTGCACTTAGAATTTGTTTGTTGTAGCTGTAAAACAAGCAGGGGGAGGGCGCGAGGTCTCTGGGGTTCAAATCCTGACGTCCCTGCGCAAGCAAAGCCTGCGAGGTCACCCATGGAGACCACCGCGCAAGACCCCTCCCCCCGACTACGCCAACACCTCTTCCTCATCTGGGGACTCGGACAGCACCATTTGCAGGGGCACCACGACCAATCCCCTTCCACCAAAAGGGGAGGAAAAAAACACGCCCCAAAAACCCAGACACGCCCCCAAACTCCAGCTCTGCAGCGCGGTGTCCGGCGTCCCCTCCCCCCCTCAAAGCACTTTCTGAAGACACTGAGGGTACAGCTTGGCCACCACGCACTCAAAATGGCGGCCCAGGTCCCAGAGGCGGTCGGGCGTCTCGTAGACCTTGGTCCAGCGGTCGGCCTCCTCCTCGTACTGGTAGAGGGAGTTCTTGCGGCTGGTGCGGAACACGTGCTCCTCCACCATCACCTGGGTGGCGCGCACAAACAGGTGCGGCCGGCCACACAGCTGCAGGGCCTTGATGTAGGGGCTGGCGGCCTGCTCAAACGGCAGGTCCTGCCTGCGGACCCACACGCTCTGCTCGATGTCGTACACCTCCACGGTGAAGGTGCGCTGGTGGTTCCTGCAGATGCCGGCGATGTAGTAGATGCGGCCGCGGTGGAGGGCAGCCAGACCCTGGCTGCGTGGGACGCTCATGGGGGTGAGGTGGCCCCAGTAGTCCTTACGAGGGTCGAAGCAGAAGAAGTGTTCGCCTGAAGACACACAAGACACAGCACGCTTCACATGAAAGACCAGATGCTTCAGGAACAGTACCAACTGACTAAGGAAAGAAAGACAACTTGGGGCAGTCCGCTCGTGTGGAGCCTTGGTTTTGCAAAGACATTAGTCATTCGAAAAGGAAAATGTGTAATGGTTTAAATAAAATTGCTACTAGTTACATGCTTTTGCCTTGATTATCCTGAACAACGTGTTCTATGAAAATAGCGAACTCTTACAAAAGTTAAGGAGCTGTGAATTAACTCTGACCTTGGAGGACGTAGATGCGATCCTTGTACTCCACGGCACTGTGGAACTCCATAGCGACGGGCATGGGGCTGACGGCCGTCCAGCAGTTGTCCCTGGCGTCGTAACACTCCACGGACTTGAGGGCGTTGCGCCCGTCGCCCTCATAGACGCGTCCGCCCAGGGCGTAGAGCTTGCCACAGCAGTGCACGAGCTTGCAGCCGATGCGTGCGCGGAGCAGCGGTGAGCGTGCCAGCCAGCGGTTGCTGGCGTGCTCGTACTGCCAGAAGTCACTCTCGGCGCGGTGATCGATGGCTACCTCGCTGCTGCTGGGCCGATAGCCGCCGGCGATAAAGATGTCATTCTCCGAGGTGACGAGGATGCCGACCTCGCGCAGGTCGTTGGGTGGCTTGCAGAGTTTGTAGACCTTGCCCGTGGCCGTGTCCAAGCAGGGCACCGTCTGTTTCTTGCCCGAGTGTTTGTGCGCCGCGTCGAAGCAGATGACCATCTCTGAGGCGGTCATGCCCAGGCGCTGGGAGCAGCCGCTCGGCCGCGCCTTGTCCGGGCGCTCGCGGGCCAGCGCCGAGGCGAAGGCGGGCGGGATGCGGCTGAGGAAGGCCTCGTCCAGCAGCGGCGGGCGCACACAGCGGGCGAACACGTCGGACACGTGCGCCTCGCGTCGCGGCCGGTCGTGCTCCAGCCAGCGCACGATGCTCTCGTACACGTGCTCCTCCTTCTCCACGTTGAGGTCGTCGCTGTTGAGTATGCCCACCAGCTGCTCCCGCGTCAGGTGCAGGAACTCCTGCTCACCGACCACGCACACAAACTTCTTGCGCACGTAGTCCTGCGCGCGCTCGCGCAGCTCCTGGTGCCCGTAGGCGTCGGCGAACATGAAGACGCCAATGCAGTTCTGCGGGTCCAGGCGACTGATCATGAAGTGGGCGCACTGGTCCTGCAGCGCTGGGATCTGGAAGATGCTGGCCGCCGTGAACAGCGCCTGCACGTTGCACTCGGTCAGTGCCACACGCGACGTGTAGGCGTAGTCCAGCACCAGACGCATGGATTCGCTCTCCACGCCCACGATGCGCACCTCCCGCTGGTTACTCTCCGTAAGGCCACTGGTGAACATTGATCTGAGAGGCGGAGCCAGATGCAAAGTGGGAGGAGACCGAAAAAAAGAGCAATGACGATTCTGAACAATGTGAAAAGGTGTAACATGTTACCCATGTGTGTGTATGTGCACTCGTGCGTGTGCCTGCATGTGCGTGTGTCTATGCATTAGTCATGAAGCACTCTTCAGAATCTGTTGCTGACTTCAGAAAGAACATAGTTGCAGGACACATGGCATTTGCGTGAAATCCTGTGACTAAGTCCTGACAAGCCAGACATTCTTCCTGTTCTGATAAGTGTGTGGCAACCTTGAGTCAAAGCAGAGCTGGACTCCAGGAAGGAACAAGAGACACATCACACAGCAGCTACAGTCCCTCCTACAATCACTAGGTGTACATCTCAACTTGACACACTTTGTGTAGTTACAGGTCACTTTGAAACAGTCCATGTTCTACCAAATTACTAAACACAAATTATTGAATTATGATATGGAATATTATGCTCATTCAGTAAGAATCTAAATGGTTGTCTAGTGCTCTTCAGTTTTTTTTTTTTTTTTAGAAGTTTGAGAGAGACCATCCAGAGGGACCCCAAGACATGCCAACAAGCCAAGGTGTTTTAGGGCCCCACCTGAAGTAAGGGCTGATGGCAGCCAACACGTTTCTGTGACAGGAGAAGGTCTTGCCATGGTCCACCTCCACGACAATGTCTGTCAGCTGTGCTTCATCGTACAGGGCCTTGAGCTGCTGAAGTACTGTGCAGGCGTGAAGGGCGTCTACGCCGTTGTAGCTCGTGCTTGCTGTCGTCCCATTCTGTAACAGCTTTCCAACGTCTGTGGCAAACACATGCAGAAGCAGTTCACCCATGATTCAAACCAACCACAGCTGCAAGATCATCCTCCTGGTTTATTGTAAACTATAATAGTTGTAAAATATAAAAGTTGTAAACTATAACTTAATTTTAATTGTTTTTGACGACTCTACGCATCGTCTATAACAAGAACAACGTGTTCTTGATGTGTATGTAACATCTATTTACAGAAATTAAATTACTAAATTGGCAGCAGACAGTAGTAGCTCTTTTTAGCGACTGCGTAATTAAAATGTTTGCTTTGATTAAAATAAAATAAACGTTTTAACGTGGGAATCCTGTTTTCTTAGCAACAGAAATCAACCCATTCCCCTCATCTTCAGGTCACTCAACAAAGCCTGTAAACATCAACACCTCAGAAACAACAACATTTGACTCTGGCCAATATTTATTCCATGTGACGGACTGAACCACATATCAAACGAAATCACCCCACACCGGGATTGGGGGGTTAACTACGGCCAGCCATGGAAATACTTAGTGTGTGGCACGGTGCGGGTCGTGCTTCTCTGCCTGATGTTTGGTCAAGTTACGACGTACAGGGCAGAAGTCCGAATAACTCATCTTAAATTGTTCAACTACCCAGTGATCGAGTGGCAGGTTCAGTTTGGGAGTCTTAAATGCAAGTTAACCAACCAGCCAGGTAAGCATAATTAGCAGCTAGCCAGTCAAATGTGCAAACACTTGTTACATGATCTTCGGTTCGGCTGACATTAGCCCCAAAATATGCTCAACTTGACCACAAAACCGCACAACACCATAAAATATCCGTACAACACCACAACTCCTTAATAACGCTGAACTGAAGGCTATCTAAATTTAGCCGGCAGTTATCTGGTTACTGTTGCTAGCTACTTACTGTAGCTCGCTAGCTACACAAATGAACTCGAGCAACTTTTGTTAGAAACAAAGAAAAAAAAAGAAAAAATGTCTTTCATAGTAAAAACACACCAGCCAGAAATGTTAGTCAAAGCTATGCTAACCTAGCTAGGAAACTAGCTAACGGGGACAACATCAACAAAAGTTCAATAATAACCCGAGAAAACAACAATTAAAGTGACTTGGCGTTGATGGCGTTCAAGCCGCTTAACCATCTTGACCAAACGGACTTTTAATTTGAAGTAATTTACTCAGATCGGTGATCCCGGCTGTAGCTGTCACCGTTAGCCACCTAGCCAGCTAACAAACCAGCCGCGTTCAGCCGGACAACCACAACTAATGTCGACCGCGTAAAAAGAAACCCTGAAAAAATGCGACGGACTTGTGAAGACCCGCTCGAACACCGCGACCACACGGCGTGTGACTGGACCGGGACACTCAGGAGCGACTCGGAACCGTGAGCAGGAACAAGCGTAAAGCTCTAACCTCCACTGGCGGCCATTCTCACCCAGTCCGTCTCGCTGCGCGGGGGAAACGTCACTCGTGTGTCTCGAGCCCCGGAAACAAGCGGCGGCCAATCACTCTTATCGAAACGCCCCGATGCCCACAAGAGCCACGAGGTGTCAATATGTTTTGCGACGTGTATTAAAAACAATTAATGCCGGTCCCGCTTAATCAACGTTGCAATTAATATAATTAGCGACTTTTTAAAAGCCAAATAGATTAAATGTGAAAATGTTGCCAAACAGAATCAAAGGAACGTTACCACCGGGTAGTTATTTTCATGCATAGTCCACCTAACATGTAAATGTACATTTTAAGGAGGTTGTTTATTAAAAGTCGCGTGACGTCCTACTTTGAAATATGTCTATAAGAATGCTGACGTCATGCCATTCCTGGAAATACTGATGGTGATAATCAAATGCCTACCAATCTATAGACACATGTATGCATCTCATACTAAACTAAGATTAATGCTAAACATCATTATATAAGTAAGAGATCACGTTTAATCAATTTAAAAGGTCTTGATGCATCATATGGCAGACTCTCTTACAGATTTATTATAAGTAATGCAAACACTCCATGGGAACAGAACTGAGTCTGGAACTGACTCTACCTGCTCTACTTGCTAAAGGAAGATCAGATGAAGTATGAGGCTGCTTGTTTTTGGGAAGTTAACCCCCGGGACAGTTTCTGAAGAAACTCAAGTGTCCTTGCCTAATTTATGTGATAATATGATGTGGTTTTAAGACATGAGTGGAACATTGCAGAAAGTGTGTAGTCAAGTAAACTAATAAGAGACAAAGTGTGCACTTGAGCAAAAGACACATACCTCCTTTAGATTACTTTGCTAATAAAGCAGTTGCAACTGTTCAAATGGCAGTGCTGAGGAGCATGTGTTCTAGTGCCATCTCGATGCATCTCAGGATATAAATCAACAGCTGTGCTCTTTTATTGGTTAACATCTTTGTATAGCAAACCTGATCTCATTATTATGTTTCAAACTCTAACCCATTTCCTCTCCCACATTATATAGAAATATCACAGATCAAGAATATTCACTCTGGATCTCTGTGCCACTGAGACCCAGACTCATTCACATCCCAGTTCTTATCTTGGCGTGTTTCCTTCACCGATGGTGCTTTTACCGGCTGCTCGGCTTGGGTTTGCAGTGTATGAGAAAATGTACTGATTTATAATCATCTGTTCTCTGTCAGTATCAATATAAAACATTAGTATTAAAAGGCTCAAACCACACCGAGATCAGAATTCTTGGAGATTTTATTACATGAGTGCCCAACCTTGCAGCCCCCTGCAGTGTTTATGTGATGGTCTAAGACACATCGCTAATGTGTCTCAGTTATTTGATTATTGATCTTATGATTGGAGACCCACAGCACACGCAGTGGTGTAGCAATGACAACAATTGCAGCTTGGCGTTTTTTCATAAACAGAGGAAAACTGCAGAGGGTTATGTTGGAAATTGGATAAATTCAGTGAAAGGCAGGAAGCTAAACATACCTACAGTGTTACAGATTTATATATAGAGGTATTGCACCAAGCTGAAGGAGATTAAGTATCTGCTCCACTTTATAGACTTTCCATCCTGATAGAAACAGTGTCATACAAACCTTTTAATCCTTTTAATAATAGTATTCAGTGTTAGAATGTGCCCTTGACAAAAAAAAAACACACTAAACTGTATAGCATTACTATTAAATAAATTAGGAACCGTCATAAACTTTTTTCCCTGTTTGTTTCTAACTGGTCCCTTTTAAAAAGCTGTTTGTTTCCCAAACACATATTGCAGCTAACCAAGGTTTTCACTGGCATATCACTTTATTAGCACCAGGTGTGCCAGATTAGGCTTGAAACTAAACCCAGCAGGTCGACTGAGGCAGGGATTATTCAGTCATTCAGTCAGTCCATTTATTTAACCATAGTGAAATCATAGTTCCTCATGCAACAGCAGGCTGGTTGGACAAGCCCTCAGCTTGGTGCTACTGTCAGCGATGGACTGATGGGGAATCCATTCTACCACTGCCTCACAGTGTAAAATGACACAAAAGGAGTCCAATAAGACAGAGATGCAATCCACACAATCGATTTCGCCTTCTTTTTCCCGCAGTCCGTCTCTGCCTCAACCCACAGTGTAGGCTGTGAAATTGGACCAAGACACTTTGAAATGAAGGCAGAGGGCTTCGTGGAGCCACCACCATAAGGCGATACCCCCTCCCCTTATACTTCTGGCCTATATCCTACCCTTAGATATATAGAAACCAATTTCCTGATATAGGTGCATGAGACATTCCCAGGATTGCATTTTTTATAACATCAATAAAACATGGGGCTTTACTGATTTAGACCTTCACAAAACGCCATACTCACTTTGGATTAGGATATTGTATTGCTTGCAGAAGCGGCCACAAAAAAAGAAAAATAACTCAAGGTAACAGTTGTTAAAATTTACAGCCTTGTATTTTCATCCAGAGCAAGGGTTTGTGGGTAGTTCTACAGTACAGGGTATAATCTGTCACTATCAGTTGTTGGACTGTCATGGTTATCTAAAATTACTTCAACCTTGTATGTTAATTTATTCTCACCTGTTGGCACATATATAAATGTGTTCTGTTTGTCAGTCTTTCAGAACCAAACTGCTACCCGCTGCTAAGACAAAAATTCTTTAGATCTGTATAGGAACTGTGTTCTCATAAAACTGCTTTCATAAGACCATAACACAACATTTATGAGCAGAAATCAGTTTGAGTGAAGTTTGCATGTTGGTGACTAAACAATGTATACTGTCCAGTATGTATTCACTTGATATTTCTGTCTAATCACAATATTAATGCTGGAAAAATTTATTTGTAAGAAGAAAATCACAAATTTCACTTCATAGGTAACCCATTTTAATATTTCCACATTAACTTTGATACATTATCACCCAGACAGTGGGGCATATTGTGAAGTTGCTCTTCTATATCCTCTTCTATATTTAGCCAGTAAAGTTTTGTGAAGATTTTATTTTAGATGTGAGATTTTTTTTAATAACATTTTTAAAAACTGCCTTTTTAAGCAGTTATCTTTTATTATCGATCCCAATCTTTGACAATTCTACTCTCTCTCTCTCTCTCTCTGTGACACCTTTGGCGATACATTTCAGCCTCTGAATAAAAAGCTGTCTCTCTTCAATCTCTCTTTAGTCTACACAAAGAGATCAGAAAGAAGCAGACAGATATACATAGAGACAGCAGATATACGAGAGAGACAGACAGACAGAGACAGGTGGTGGTGGTGCTGGGGGTAGGGGGGCGCATGATTGGGCCAACAGCATTGAATTGCAGAGGAGGTACAGGACCATGGGAACAGGACCGGTGAGCAGGGGGTGTAATTGCAGGATAAATGTGTTTTTTTTGTCAGAGATGGAGTAATAGGTTATTATAGGCCTCCAGGTACCTGGACAAGAGTGCCTGCAGATGTTTGGAAGAATCGTTCAGTCTCCCGCGTCTCTCTCCGCCACCCATGATGAGGCGAATAGGAGCAGGCCGGGAAGCGACGTAAATACTGCTTCATGTTTAAAAAGTGCTTCTCCAATCCCTTCAGAGGGCCACATGAGTACTCAAACATCTGCCACTTCTAAGGCCATCACTCACATCTTTACCAAATGGAGAAAAATTCTCTCCGCGTGTCTTGAACCTAGAGAAGAAAACCTCATGATAATCTATTGCATGAGGCCAGATTATATATAAAAAATGGACAATTCTTTATGTTTACTCTAAAACTGACAACAGGTAGTGGTGGTGTGTCACAGATTGACAAGAACTACTGGCTGATGGATAGGTTTGGAGAAGAATCTGTCACTGCCATACTCACCAGTATTCTGGGACAAGAGATTTCAGACACTGTCTGCACCACCCAGGCAAACCTTCATGCTTTTGCCGCCTTTACTGTTTACTGTATCAGCCCAGAGTTGCATCCATAAGAACTACAAGTTTCCTCTTTGTACGTGATAATGGGTTTGTTTCAGCCAATAGCGTTTTCCGAGCTCTCCAAACGCCATAACATAAAAACGACCATCAGACTTCAGCAGTAGTTCGCCCAGTACACTTCGCCAAAAAGCAAAAAAAAAAAAAAACAGTTTCGTCCTCTTCCTCTATTTTTCGTCTTTTAGAACGCGTAAGAAATACTTACCGGACTAGTTCATATGTTGGTGGCGAACAATCACCTCGAGTTTGTTTGCGCCCTGGAGGTCTACTGCTGCACGCATCCACGCTGAGCTTTAAGAAGGTCTTCGTTTTCTTCTTTACTGTTTTCCTGCGTTCTTTCCTAACTTCTGGGACACATCATTAGGTGCGGTGACCGTGCTGCGTTTGCCCTTCACGTTAAAATGCGAACAAATAAAAGGGGGCTGCGGCTCCTGTAGAGAGGGCAACTCATTTGTTCCACATGTCCGGCTGATGGATTCAGTTTTACAGAATCTCTCTTTATTTAGCCTCTCTTAAATTGTAGGGGGATGTATTCGCGGGCCTCTCTCTCTCTCTCTCTCTCTCTCTCTCTCTCTCTCTCTCTCTCTCTCTCTCTCACACACACACACACACACACACACACACACACACACACACACACACACACACACACACACTCCCTCGTCCTGTCTTCCTCATAGCCCGTGGGTCTAGTGCATGGTTGAGCGGCTCGGTTGTACGAGAGGATAGGGGTGCGAGAAGCCCAGCTGCGAGGTCCGGTACTCTAATAGCGGAATCGGATTAGAGAGAGTCCCCCAGCGAGCGCGGAAAGCAACCGTGTGTGAAAGCTTTGCCCGTCATCAATACTACCGCGGTGACACGGAGAGATCCATCAGCAAATCCGATTGCACTGCAAGACATCTGGGCTCCCAACAGAGACGAGTTTTTTTCGTTTCGCTTTTGCGATACTCTCTTCGCAGGGAGAGTGTTCTCCATCACGCAACGAAATGTACCATGCCGACGTGATCACACATTTCAGGAGCGCTGTAGTAATGCGACTCGAGAACTTGATCACAACATGTATAACTTTTTTTAAACGTGTACGCTGTCAAATTCTTCGTCGAATTTCTTGACCTTAAGAAAGGGTTTTATATCCATATTTTCTTTTTGATGCTTAACTTCTGTATTCAAATGAAGTATTGGGGCATATCAGACAGGGGGTGCTTGCAAAATTTGAGAAAACCCGGAAGATTTTGTGGATAAGGCCTATTTTAGATGAAAAGAGAGAGTGCTCCAGGCCAACTCCCTGCACGGAGGTGTGAGCGTGTATAGGGGGCGCTATCGCGCTCTGACCACACCACTCCAGCCCTCCCTCGCAGTGTCACGAGGAATAACGTTACATTTTTGTTGATCTGCTGCGGGACATTTAAGACACAGACTTGAGCTTTTCGACGCCAGTTTGCTTGTGTCACCCGATCGAGTCGCTTTACGAGTCGCTTTACGACTCTTCAATGTTTGGGCCTGTCGCGGCGGTCCCAGTCGTCCAGTTAAAGCCAGCGCATGTGTAGATCTATGCATTTTATCCAGATTTATTGTGTAGAAGTTACTAAATATTTTCAAAACTGTGAATGCATATATGTATAATGTATGGAAGCTATTCAGTTCTTATGTGTGTTGTTTTCCCGCGCATTCTGTTTAACGTATTTATGATGTCACCATGCGCGCCAAATCTAATTGAACGAGAAGTGTGAGGGACTGGGAGAGAGGTCGAGACTCAAGTGTGAGGGACTGGGAGAGAGGTCGAGACTCAAGTGTGAGGGACTGGGAGAGAGGTCGAGACTCAAGTGTGAGGGACTGGGAGAGAGGTCGAGACTCAAGTGTGAGGGACTGGGAGAGAGGTCGAGACTCATGTGTGAGGGACTGGGAGAGAGGTCGAGACTCAAGTGTGAGGGACTGGGAGAGATGTCGAGACTCAAGTGTGAGGGACTGGGAGAGAGGTCGAGACTCAAGTGTGAGGGACTGGGAGAGATGTCGAGACTCAAGTGTGAGGGACTGGGAGAGAGGCCGAGACTCAAGTGTGAGGGACTGGGAGAGAGGTCGAGACTCATGTGTGAGGGACTGGGAGAGAGGTCGAGACTCAAGTGTGAGGGACTGGGAGAGAGGCAGAGACTCAAGTGTGAGGGACTGGGAGAGAGGTCGAGACTCAAGTGTGAGGGACTGGGAGAGAGGTCGAGACTCATGTGTGAGGGACTGGGAGAGAGGTCGAGACTCAAGTGTGAGGGACTGGGAGAGAGGTCGAGACTCAAGTGTGAGGGACTGGGAGAGAGGTCGAGACTCATGTGTGAGGGACTGGGAGAGAGGCCGAGACTCAAGTTGTGATTGAAATCGGGTTTGTTCCACCATATATGAATTTCTGAACTCTTAGTAATGAAAGCATTAGTGCTGTGTTGTTAAAGGATATCGCTTGTTCTCCGCGTAGTATCCCAGGACATTAAAAGCTGCTGGAACTCATTTTGCCTTTTGATCATTTGTCTTTTTCTACAAATAAATACTCTAAATTACAATACATCAATTTTATTTTTTAAAGGCTTGTCATGTTACAATATTTATTTATTTCCTGGGAGAAATAATGTAGTTTAAAGAAAAAAGCTGAAAATGTGCTTTTTCTCAAACACATACTTTGAAATACTAAATCCACAGAAACTAGGGCCCCCGTGGAGGATGAGATATGTGCTTTGCGCGTATTGCTAAAGAACTAAATCGATGCTTAACGGTGGGATCGAGCTCTCTTGGTGCAATACATCGTATCTTCTGTTACCTGGAGACAGATAGTCCTCGGTATGGCACCAGCCTCCTACAGCCATGGGACATCTCACAACTAATTAATACAGCAAAGACCCGTTTTGCTTCCTGTGCCTTTTGTGAGAGTCTCCAGTAGAGTTCACTGTGACTCTTTTTGAACTCAGTGCAATGGAAATAGAGGGGCCTTTCTCTGTATTGTGCATGGCATTATTACCAAAACCTCTCTCTCTCTGTGCAAATGTATGAATACAGTTACAGTAAGTGCAAAGTGCTGAAACATGTATTCTAAATCGATATTTGGGAAACATGAAAAATGAATGATTCCTGATTTCCAAGTAAAAACCTTCAGCAATTATTCTGTTCCAGTGCACAAGAAATCGTTTATCAACTTCCCCCCACTCTATATGTAAAGGATTTGAGATGCTAGAACACATTCTGTCTCTCTCTCTCTCTCTCTCTCTCAGACATACACACACACACACATGCACACATAGAGAGCAGCTATCTGCAACGATCTGCAAGGAAGAGTGTCCTGTGGTGTTGTGTGTTGAAGCAGAGCCACTCAATGTGCCGTGAAGCGTCGAGACACGCAGCTGTTCAGCTAAAGGTCACTGGCTATGACAGCTCGGCAAAAGGAAGGAGGGAGGCCACTCTTTTGCATTTCGGTGGGAGTGCGTGTGGATGTGCTTGTGCATGTGTGTGTGCTGGTGTGTGTGTATTGGAATGCAGTATTTCTTGTAGGAACCCAATGTCCCTATGATGTTAGGAAAACGTTTTGATGTTATGGCAGCATTTGTGCTTCTTTACTGAACAAAAGTTAAGACATTTAAAATTAAAATGTCTAAACATTTCATGTTGGCCACAGATCAGGTGTACGCATAGCATTACTTAACTACTGGAATCACCCCATAGTAATACAAGGTAGTAATACAAGATTTGTGTTTGTGTGTGTGTGTGTGTGTGTGTGTGTGTGTGAATGAAAAGATATTTTCACTTGTACATTTTACATCAGACCCAAATGCAAAAAAAAAAAAGAAACAGCTTTAGTCAGAATCAGTATTGTGTAGTTAGATACTGGCTTTCTGCTTTCTATGTTCATCCATTCAGCCATATGTCATTGTTAAAGAAGCCCATCAGTGTGTATATGGAGGAAGTGTTTGGCTGAAAGAGAGTGAATCTGTGTAAGCAGGTCTGCCTGTCTGCTCCTGCGCGGTGGCAGGAATACTAATGTCACAGGCTTTATGTGGCAAAGTCTTTGACATGGAGAGGCAGCGAGACAGGGAGAAAGACACAGAGATGAAGAGAGATGAAGTGTATGAGAAAGACTGAGTGGATACGGGTGGATTAAAACTATGCAAATTGGTTTAATTATAGAGAGATGGGGAAAACAATTAATACAGTGTATTAATACAGGGGGGAAAAACACCTCTGGACCACTGGAATACCTCCACCTCTCTCTCTTCTTCTGGAATGACCTACACCCCTCTCTCTCTTCCTATGAAATGACCTCCACCTCTTGCTCTTCGTCTGGAATGACATCCACTTCTCTCTGCCACTAGAATGACTTCCACCTCCTTTTCTTCCTCTGCAATGACCTCCACCACTCTCTCTGCCACAAGAATGACTGCCACCTCTCTCTGCCTCTAGAATGACCCCCACCTCTCTCTCTTCTTCTGGAATGACCTCCACCTCTCTCTATTCCTATAAAATGACCTCCACCTCTCTCTCTGTCTGGAATACCCCCACCTCTCTCTCTTCCTCTGGAATGACCTCCACCTCTCTCTTCCTCTGGAATGACATCCACTTCTTTCTCTGCCACTAGAATGACTTCCACCTCTTTATCTTCCTCTGGAATGACCTCCACCACTCTCTTCCTCTAGAATGACCTCCACTTCTCTCTCTGCTATGGCCTAGGGGCGAAATGGGTTATATAGACTACATAATTATGCATTATGCTGTTCTGGATGTTGTCCAACTCTAATAAATGGTTCCATTTTGGACATTCCATTTTGACGTTTACATATTCTCTGTGTTACTTGTGTGTCATGTCTGACTGACTGCAAGTAATATTAAGTATTATTACAATTTATAATTAATATGGGGACCTTTATGGGAGCCTACACATAATAGATATTGGGCTTCTCCGTTTGTCAAAACCTGAAGAACTTTTGTAGAACCTTAGAACTCTCAAAGCACCATTTCTCTCTTGTAAAAAGAGTGAAATCTAAAACCAGCGCACTCGTTTAGGCGTTCGTTTAGATGTGCAGCTGATTTTCAAAGAAATAAAAGCACTGAGCACTCACTGAACTCTTGGGGCACTCATTTGAGTTCCATTTAACTGCGCGATCAAACATTCCTGAAGCATAAGTACCACTACACTGTTTGTACTTGTGTGGTATGATTACTTCATACTGGCACAGCGCGAGCACACGACGGATGGAAATTGAGATCACAATACAAATCACCGGGAATAATTTTTTCAACGTGCAGCTCACTGGAAGAGCAACATTGCCATCTGGCGGTTAACCGAGGGACAGCAGCTCTGCACATTGCTCTGATACATGTGAGTTTTCTAATTTGCAATAGAAGAGTCCCATGTGGGGAAGCAGCACATGGCTGTGTTTTGGTTTGGTTAGGATTATACACAGATGACTTGGTTTTAGCAAGGTTTCTCCTTGCTAATACAGGTGTAGGACACATAGCCTATATCAAACATGCTTAAGTGTGGCACTTATATCTATATCTATATCAACGTCTGTGACGTTCACTGATAAACCCAGTGTACAGCATCAATCAAGATATTAACACACACACACACACACACACACACACACACACACACACACACATATATATATATATACATTTGGCACTTTGGACCTGGCTGTCGTCACGACTCCAATAATCTCTCACACTGGTCTGCTTCATCAGGTGAGCAGTTGCATGAGTGCGCTGCACTCGGCCTCCTGGCCTGCTGTGGCTCAGGTGAGTTATGGCTGAATGCATCACCTGACTCCAGAAGGTGCCCTGCTGACAAACTGAGGGGATCCAGGGGTAAAGGGGGAGTAACTGGGGTCATGACACATCACACAGCAGATGAGGGGTTTTTAATGCACATAAGATTAAGAGCAGAAGTGTGTTCTGGTTAAAAATAAAAAAAGTCTTGTTTTTGTACCACCCAAGATTCACAAATTGTTTCTGTCTGCTGGCTCCGGATAAATGCCAAATCCAGTTCAGTTCAAACAAAATCCTGTGGAGGACTTTTACTGTGCCTTTCTGAGCCTGTCCATCACATTTTACGAAGGTGTAATCCTTTGGGATCACACACACACACACACACACACACACACGCACACACACACACACACACACACACACACACACACACACACACACACACACACACACACACACACACACACACACACAAAGCTAGTCCTAAAGTCAGATATAGCCTACTAGTGTCAATAGTTGCGATTACTGCTTTGTAATGGACATTGTATTGCATACACCACTATGTACGTAAATATCAAAGGTAGAAGCTCTTCGCTACAGAGGCAGGAACTCTGGGCGTTAATTAGACAGGTTTCATGGCAGCTTTGAGTGGGCTGCGCTTTCACATTACCTGACATCACCCAGCCGAACTAATCAAATCAACTGCTATAAAAACAAGACCTAAACCACTTGTCAGGTTATCTTCAAAAACATGTGATGAGGGGGGAACGATGTAAAAAGGAAAACAACTTCTTTATAGGAAATAAAACTTATAATCAGCAAAACACCATTTTTTTTCTCTTTTCACTTTCTCGCAGAGAAGAGCCCCTTGGCTCCTAACGCGCGCGCTAACGCGCCGTGGCAGTCGAAGATGAAACAGAAATTTCGCTATCAAATACATACACAAAGAAAGAGATGACCTTTGATCACGCGAGCGTTTGATGTCTTGACACAGAATTTGCATCAGAAGAGCCGGAGCAGCGGCCAGCACTCTGAGAGGCTAATGATACTGCCTGTCAGACAAACATCAGAGGTCAGAATCATTTTAGACAAAAAAAAATGCAGTTTTCATGTAACGTGTATCGTATGCACAAGTTCAGAATCATACCAGGACTTAATGAATTGACTCATATAATTACATATAATTGTGTACAGAGGAGTAAGTCTTTTTACAAACCTCTTCTTTCTCCTACATTTTAAAAATGGCTGAAACAAATAGATGTCAACCAGCCATAACGCATCCACTAGGGCCTACCGCTTAATTCTGGTTCAGATTTATACGTTCTGACGGGCCAGAGGTATGTCGAAGCATAAAATGTCAAAGATTTTCATTGTAAGGCTAAAACTCCGACATTGCGAGCAGGACCTTGTAGGTCAAACGGTCTGAAGCACCTGAAAGGAACTCAAAGTCGCCGATTGATCTCTGTGAAAAGTGGAGAAGGTGTTTAATTATTCAAGCGACCACCTCATTTTTTATGCTTCTCGTCAGACGAAAATACACCTGTCAAAGTGGTTCAGTCTCCCCATCACAGCACCATCGCTCAGCATTAAAATCACATTTTGCATTAATGATGAAAATTAATGCCTAGAAGTTAGTCCTCCCCACCCCAAACTGCGTTCAGTTCCCCCAAATCAATAATCTTCACCACCACCGATGCAGTTTCAGTACAGTTCAAGGAAGAGTTGTCTGTTGAGACAGAGGTTTGTTACAATAATGGCAATAAGTCGTGAAACCTTCCGATTCCATGAAAATGCCCTTTGTTTTTAGTTTTGTCAAAGTCTTTATTTTGTTGTTTTGCTTACCTGTTCTGCAGAATCACGTCAATGGTTAATGAATGAGGGGTAAGTGGCAGGAGAGAGAGAG